>NC_069500.1:926646406-926783906 GCF_027579735.1 Bombina bombina
CAATTAGGAACGGTTAGTAATAGCTTAATAGAGTGTGCAACCAATGACTGTGTGCAATATTGTTTTATCTGCACTTCCATATTTAACATGAATTGAAAAGCCCACAATATTTAGAATTACATTACAGGAAAGGAGAAAAAAATGAATAATGAAAGTATAGTGCAAATTTGTTTTACTACATGCAATTAAACAATTTATATTAATATCTTGATGTCTTTAATATCCATTTAAGACTAAGCTTACTACAATCATTTTAATAATTGCTTATTTCCTTTCAGTAAGGCCAGGTGCCTATATTTTCTCATGTTTACATGGTTTGAATTATATGTGAAATTGTAGCTATATGGATTGATTTAGCAAATTAATTTATTTAATTGGTGAATAAACCCTTTAAAAGTAACATCTTTCTGTTTCCGTTCTGAAATTAGTATTGACAAAAATGTTTTATCTTCCAACCAAAACTGCATTGCAGCAAGCAACAAAATAATCAAAATGTGATATTTGAAAATATGTAATACCACTAATATAATGCAGTATTTGATCATATAAAATTCCTTGCTATATACGTATGATTTAACAAATCTCCAAGCTTAACAAATATACTTTTCTTTTATATGAAAGGACCAGTGCATACACATTTTGGATTACTGCATTTATCAGAAAGGTTTGGTAGCTCACATTGGTTTCAGCACTTTCTCTTAGTCTTTGGGGAAAGGGGGTATGATCTCAATTATCAATCATGTTTGCTTTATCACATTGAGCTCACATCTAGTTTCTACATGTGACATTGCAATGACCTAAAATGCACTACATCTTTCCTTCTATTAAAACAAATATCTTCAATCTGAAATACATATTCTCAGACTCAGCTAACCTAGAAGCAACTAATACCTTAACCCCTTGACTGACAATGAGTGATATAATGCATTGCCTAGCAATAAATTGCACTGTTCTTTGGCAACCAATGTATTAAATCAGTATAAACCTTTATGTTTTCTTCATAACCCACTGGAAATGTCTCCCCAAAAATGAGTCAAGCACCATGGGGATGGGAATATATTGTTGTCTTAATATATATTTCTCACACCTTGGTTATACTCCTAGCTCCGTCTGCCCAACTGCCCATACAGTGAACCTCATCCAGAACCTATAAATCAGGTATTTCCCTCACTGGTAAACCCCCTGACATACAAGGAATCCTCCCTTGTACATGACTCTGACCTCCACACACACACTCAAGAAATCATATTTACCTTAGCTACCCCATACATGACCTTCAAAGGACCACCACAAAGAGAGTAGAATTGAATAATTGACAAATACACAATACAAAGACAATGCAATATCACTTACTTTAAATTTTATATGAGCAGTAGAATATTTTCTGGCAAATTTCAAAGTTAATCCAATACTCTCATCCCCCCTCCACCCCGAATCATGTGACTGCCATCAGCCAATCACAAAATGCATATACGCATATACTGTGCCCTTTTGCACATGCTTGGTAGAAGCTGCAGCCGCAGAAAGTGTGCATAAAAAAATAATGTGCACAAAACAAACCCACAACAGATAAAATCTCCAGTGCACTCTTAGAATACTTTTCTTTTAATCAGAGTGACGACTCTATCGGCCCTAACACTATATGGGATGCACACAAGGGTGGAATTCCTAAAGCATAAAGCGATTTTAACAAAATCTAAAAGACAAGGCTACAATGCCCTCCTTCATAGACTGAATGACCTAGAAAAAAGCATAACCATTCCCTTCAGATGAGGTACTTCTTAAAGACTTACCCTCAGCTAGAGCAGAGTTCAACACATATCTACATAAGAGGCACTGAAAAGGGCTTTTTTTACCTTAAAAGAAGATATCTCACTGAAAGAAACAAAACCGGCACTATGTTAGCTAGGGCCCATCAGCAGAGATCACTCAATTCTTACATACACTGTATATCTACCCCTAACTCCCTAGATATCCACAATAGCAAAGGAATAGCCTCCACATTTCAGGAATACTATAGAAAGCTATATAATCTCCCTATGGTAACACACAATTCATCCTTGAGATGGAAGCATACATCAAAAAAAGCTGACTTACCCTCCTTATCACTGGAAGGTTCCGATTTACTAGATAATAATAATAATATAATAATTTGTGATTTATGTAGCGCTTTTCTCCCTGTGAGACTCAAAGCACTTTACAAATATACCAACATAATACATAAAAGCTAGGAGTTTCTGAAGGTCAGATAAGCGGACTGAATGCCTGATGGAAGAGGTGGGTCTTTAGCTTTTTTTTAAAAGTCTGTAAGGACGGTGCCTCTCTGATTGCGCATGGTAAAGAGTTCCAGAAAGAAGGGGCAGCGTGGCAGAATGCTCTGGAGCCTGAGTTTGTCCTTATTCTTGGCACTGAGAGGAGGGATGTGTTGGCTGACCTAAGTGAACGGGATGGGATGTAGGGTGACAGGAGCTCTTTCAGGTACTGTGGGCCTTGGTTGTTTAAGGCTTTGAAGGTCAGCAGGCCAATTTTAAAATATGTTCGCCATTTAATTGGAAGCCAATGCAGGGAGTGGAGAACAGGTGTTATGTGGCAGGAGCGAGTTTGATTGGTCAATAGTCTTGCTGCTGCGTTTTGTACTGTCTGAAGGCGATGGAGTTCTTTTTTTGGGAGGCCCAAGTAAAGTGCATTGCAATAATCTAGCCTAGAGGATACAAATGCATGGATTAATGGTGGCATATCATCCTGTGGAATTAAGTGTTGTATCCTGGCTATGTTTTTCAGATGAAAGTAGGCAGATTTTATTACGGAGGGAATCTTCTGTTTAAAAGATAGTCCAGCATCAATCAGCACTCAGAGGTTTCGTACCTTTGCTGAACTAACGAGTTCAGAGCCTCCAAGCTCCAGGCCAGTTGGGTGATCGTGGGATATTTTTGATGCCCGGGGTCCCCTCACCAAGAGTAACTCTGTTTTGTCCGGGTTCACTTTGAGACAGCTAGCATTCATCCATTCTATGAGGTCTGTTAAGCAACTGTTTATGCGGCATGCTGGGTCTGTAGTATCTGGAGCAAAGGAGAAGTAGAGTTGTGTGTCATCAGCGTAACAATGATACCTTAGGCCTTGTCGGTTAATGATGTCCCTCAGTGGTAGTAAGTAAATTGCGAATAGCAAGGGAGACAGGATAGATCCTTGTGGAACTCCGCAGGCCAGTTCTGTTGGTGCTGATGAGCTTGATCCTGATATTACTCTCTGTGATCTACCAGCGAGGAAGGATTTAAACCAGTTAAGGACTGTGCCTCCTAGACCACAGATGTACTGCAATCGCTCTATTAGAATCCTATGGTCAATGGTGTCAAATGCAGCTGAGAGATCCAGGAGGATTAGAATGGAGTAATCACCTTTGTCTCTTGCCATGAGGAGATCATTTAGCACTCGGACTAGCGCTGTTTCAGTGCTGTGGCGGCATCTGAAGCCTGACTGGAAAGGATCGAATATGTTTAGGCGTGATAGATGGGCTTCCAGTTGAGTTGCCACTACTTTTTCAATTATTTTCCCCAGAAATGGGAGGTTGGATACTGGTCTGTAATTAGTCATGCAGTCTGGGTCTAATAAAGGTTTCTTTAGGAGTGGTTTTACCACAGCTTCTTTTAGAGGATCTGGAAAGTCTCCTGTTTTTAGTGAACACTGCACTATTTTTGTGAGGACTGGGGCGAGTGTTTCAATGCATCCAGATATGAGCTGAATTGGAGCAGGGTCTAAGTCACACGTAGTAGGGTGCAACTTTTGTATGGTGTTTTTAACTTCTTTTATATCCACATTTGTAAAAGTGGACCATAAACTGGGGCAGTCTGGCATTCCATTGTAGTGGTTCTGGTGTGTAACTGTTTGGCCTGCTGTGATAGTGGATTGAGGAAATCTTGTCTCTGAAGAAGTTCGCAAATGCTTCACATTTATCCTGAGAAAAGTTGGTGGGGCTAAGCATGCATGCTGGTTTGCAGAGCCTTTCTATTGTGCGAAACAGTTGCCTGGGTCTATTGTGGGAGAGTGCAATTTCGCGTGATAAAAATGAAGATTTTTTCTGAGTTATCTTGGATTGATATTTATTTAGATGTTTGGTAAGAGCGGCTTTATACTCTGTATCATGTGTTCTGCGCCACTTTCTCTCGAGCTTACGTCCTGTTCTTTTCATTTCTCTGATGGAGCTATCAAACCACGGTGCATTGTTGTAGATACACCCATCGAGATCCCTGAAATTGTCCGAGTAATTGAATCTTTGCCGTCCCAAAAAAGAGCCCAATACCAGATGTGTTTTTTTTAACCTATATTATAAAACATTTAAACCCTAGCCCCACACTTGGCCAAGGCCTTTCAGGCAATAGACAAGAACAGTTTTTTTTTCGCAAGACACGCTGTCCGCACATATAACCCTTATACACAAAGCAGACAAATCCCCCACCGACCTAGGAAACTACCGACCCATCTCACTAATAAATAAAGAAGCTAAGATCTATGCCAAGATTTTAGCGAATAGACTAAATAAATTCCTTCCTCAATTTACTCATGTAGACCAAGTCGGCTTTGTTCCACGTTGGGAGACCAGAGACAATACGATCAGGACTTTGCACCTGATAGATCACGCTTCTACTGTAGGATTGGAAACAGTCCTGGTCTCTACCGATGCAGAGAAAGCCTTTGATAGGATCATTTGGTCTTACTTACAATCGGCACTGAGAGGGTTTGGAATTGGTCCACAAATGATTAAACAAATTTTCAGTCAATATCGAGACCCGACGGCCAAGATTAAAGTTAACAGCGCTTGCTCATACCCATTTCCCATAAACAACGGGACACACCAGGGATGCCTGCTTTCTCCCATACTGTTTGCCATGGTGATGGAACCAATAGCAGGACACATCAGGCTAAACCAAGCTATTAAAGGGATCAGTATAGGACCCAACGACTATAAAACTAGCTTGTATGCGGATGATGTCTTGTTGACCTTAACAGACCCCATCAAATGTACTCCAGCCCTTTTAAAGGAGTTTCACAGATTTTGTAAATTGTCACATTTCCATATCAACAACCAAAAATCAAATGTCTTAAATATAAACATGAACACCCAAAAATTCAAGGATCTTAATAAGATATGTCCCTACCAGTTGCAAACACAACATATAAAATACCTAGGGGTCAACCTAACACCTAGAATTTCCAACTGCCTCCCACTGCTCAAAATTATTCAAAAAGATTGCCAAACCTGGTAACAAAAACCCTTCACCTGGTGGGGGAGAATTCAAATTACTAAAATGTCCATCCTGCCACACATTCTTTACAAACACTACCAATTCACCTGCCAGGTCCATATATAGCACAGCTACAATTAATACTTATTACATTCATCTGGAATGGCCGTAAACCCAGAATAGCCAGGAAAACCATGTTCCGGTCAAGACAAAGTGGAGGACTGGGTGTCCCACACATCCTAAGGTACAACCAAGCAAACACACACCAGCATACTCTAGACTGGCATACCAGTACACAAGATAAAGCTTGGATATCCCTTGACTCCCATATCCTCAAAACCCCTGAACTTGGCCCCCTTTGCTGGCTACCCGCTACTTATAGACCAGCTAGAGTGAAAGTCTCTCCCCTCTATAGACATATTTTTTGCTCATGGACAACATAATTAAAAGGGTTCCAGGGATCTCTTCTCCTTTTTCCCCTATGTCCCCAATCTTCTAAAACACAGAGTTCTTAATGAATATTTATACAGCTACAGGCAATACTAACTACACTGACTTGGGTTGTTCCTCTCCAATAATAGAGTTTCTGCACCAGGGGACTTTGAGACCTATATGGGACTTAAAAAATATTTTGGACAGCACCTTTACTAACTGGTTAAAATATTGCCAATTACGGGGGTGTGTCTATGCAGCGATCCCGGATGGTCGCACACTCTAAGAGCTCCGGTTGAATCTCTTGTGAACTGCTTATAATAGGAGAATTCCCACAGCACTAACCATTATCACGGATCACTACTGAGACCTGGCTCACGGTGATACTAAACAAAGCTTTATAAGCGCTGTATTTTTTAAATCATATCGACACTCGTAATCACTATGGGTTCAAGAGAAATCAGCCTTTCAGAAACAGATAACCGACAAGGGAACCTTCAATATTCAGAAGCAGCACTCATAATACTACACAATACTACACAAGC
This sequence comes from Bombina bombina, assembly GCF_027579735.1. Taxonomy (NCBI): domain Eukaryota; kingdom Metazoa; phylum Chordata; class Amphibia; order Anura; family Bombinatoridae; genus Bombina; species Bombina bombina. The sequence goes on from NC_069500.1 coordinate 926,652,624, forward strand.
CATCTAATAAAGAGCCAGAGTCAACAACCTCATATGCAGCTCTTCTTAGAATGGATGGAAAATCTAAGTAAAAAACGAAAAAGAAGAAGGCGCTCCAATGGTGCAGTATGTTAAAACACAGCTTGATATTTCTAAAATATGATCCCCTTGTAAATGAATGGGTACTCAAAAAATGAACGCACTATAATGCAGTACTATTCATACAGGCTGGAGTATTCAGAGCCCACCAGCTAGCTCCCACCAGATTCGATGTACTCTTGAGTCTGAGGTGAAAGAACAGAAATAGGGAGGGGAACAGAGAGACTACAATGGTGCAGATGGTCACTAAAACTTCCAAACACCCAAAATGTGTCCCCGCTGTGATTCCATACTCACATATGCTATGCACTATAATGCAGTGCAAGTAGTGAAAGCTGGTATATCAGAGTCTACCAGCTGACTCACTCCAAGGAACAGGATCCACAGTCCAACAGAGGATATGAGACCCCAAAATAAAACTCATGAACCAAGTAAAATAAATTAAAATATCCCAAGGCAAGGGATATATTTTATTAAAACAGAAAAACTGAAAAACTGAGGGGCGCTTACGTTCCTGGGTTAAGTCTGTGAGCTGTAGAAAAGCCGGTTGCTCTGTTGAGCAGGAAGTAGATCCACTGTAATAGCGTGTTGCAGGTGTCAGTGATAGTCTGCTTCCTGTGTCACTGTAGTGATAAGCGCTGCCTGAGACAAAGGGGGGTGTATTCTCCAAACACCTCCAGCAGGTAGTAGTCTGTGAAAAGAAAGCAAAGACAGGCGCAGCCCAATTCAAGTGTAGTATTCTTTAATTCAGTGTAAGTGCACACATACAAATGGCTACTTACAAGAGGCACAAATAAAATCTGCATATAAAGGTATCTTTACATCCAAACTGTGTTATGATATAACATACAGCTATGAAACAAACTCTACGCGTTTCGTCTGAGGACGCCCAGACTTTCTCAAGAGATGAAAAATTAGAAGTGTTGCAAGCATGGTGCCTACCGGCTTTATAAAAGGGACCATTAATTGCATGATTAGTTACCAGCCAGTCAGAGTGTGGTGATACTGATTGGCAGGTGAGCTTGTTAAAGCTTTGCATTATTGTATGTTTGAAAAACATATAGGATTTGTTCAGTGTTACCACCTTGAATGCTATAGTAAACATTAAAATATGAACATAGATAAGAAAATAGACAATAAACTTTATGTTAAAAAACCTTGTTTGTTAGAAACTAGAAAGAATCTTAAAAACAATTTGTAGTTGTATACACTAAAATTAAAAATCTGATATTGTGTTTTTTTTTAAAAAAAAAAAAAAAAAAAAAAAAAAAATGTTTTTTTAAAAGTAAAGCTACATGAAAGCTTGCAGGTCTAATTCTAGGTTTAGACCTGATGGTTGCATGGTGTTAAGTTGGTAAATCCACCATGATTCTCTGCGTCTGAGTGTTAGAAGCCTGTTTGGAAATATATTGGGGGGTATCCAGTCTATGACTTGGATTTTAAGGGATGCAGGATTTGAATTATGATGTAATTTGAAATGTTCTGGCACACTGTGTGTCATGAGGCCATTTTTTATATTATTGACATGTTCTCCCAGCCTTGTACGTATATTTCTTTTGGTTCTTCCTATGTAAATCAAATTGCAGCTGCATTTTAGCAAGTAAACTACATAGGTGGTACTGCAGTTGCTCTTATATTTCTGTTTGAATGTAATGTCACCCCCTGAGTTGGTAAAGGTAATCTCTCTATTTACATATTGGCACATGCCACATCTTGATACCCCACATTTGTAGGTGCCGGGTTTTTGTTGTAACCAGTGTGTTTTATCCTTAATTATACCAGGTTTATTGAAGTTACGCAATCTTGTGGGTGCTAAAATGTTTTTAAAATCCATATTTTTTCTGAAAGTTACCAATGGGTGATCTGGTAAAACATCGCCCAATATAGGATCTGCCTTTAAAACACCCCAGTGTTTCTTTAGGATGTTTTGTATTTCTCTGGAGCCCTGACTGTATGTTGTGATGAATCTGACATTGTTTAATGTATTTGATTGGCTCCTTCGTTTTAACTTATCAGTGGGGAGTAAAAGAGTTTTCCTGTCCATTAGAGAAACTTTAGTTTTGGCCTGTTCTAATAGCTCAATGGAATAGCCTTTTTCAGTGAATCTGGAGTCTAGTAGAGCGCACTCTTGATTGTAATCGCTTGTTTTGGTGCAGTTTCTCTTCACCCTTTGGTATTGCCCCAGAGGAATGTTAGTCTTCCATCTGGGTAAATGGCCACTGCTAGCGTTGAGAAACCCATTCTTGTCAGTTGGTTTTCTAAAATTCTTCACTGCTACCTTATTATGTTCATCAATATATAAAATCAAATCCAGAAACTCTATTTGTGTAGTAACTATTTTTGACGTAAATTTTAGGTTATAATTATTGGTGTTGATGTGTTCAATGAACTCCTTACATAGTGTTTCACTTCCTCTCCAGATGATAATTACATCATCTATATACTGGAAATAACGTATTAGGTGACTGTAATAAGGGTTATTTGTCCAAATGTGATTGTTCTCAAAATGATGCATGTAGAGATTGGCATACGATGGGGCAAATGTGGTCCCCATCGCAGTGCCCTGTATCTGTCTGTAAAACTGTTTATCAAATGTGAAATAATTATGTGAAAGTATAAATTCAATGCCTGTTAAAATAAACTGAAGGTGTTGGTGGGGTGAGAAGTCTTCAATGAGTATTTCTTTAATGGCCTTAATTCCTTGGTCGTGCGGTATACAAGTGTATAGCGACGATACGTCGCAAGATACCCACAGGAAGTCATTAGACCAATCTAACCCTTCAAATGTGTTGATAGTGTGGATTGTGTCCCTGAGGTACGCCTTGGTGGATTGTACTACAGGCTGTAAGTAATGATCTATGTATACAGATAAGTTGTTAGTTAGTGATCCAATCCCAGAAATTATGGGTCTACCTGGTGGAGATATTAGGGTTTTATGCACCTTGGGAAGGTGATAAAACGTGGGTATGGTGGGGTGGTTTTCTGTTAAGAAATTGAATTCATCATTATTAAGTATGTTGTTATTTTTTGCTTCTTTCAAAATAATATTGAGTTCCTTTTTAAATTTAAGGGTGGGATCAAAGTTTAATTTTTTATATGTACTTTGATCATTTAATATATTGGAAGCCTCTTTAAGATAGTCTTCTCTGTTCTGTATAACCACCCCACCACCCTTGTCCGCTGCCCTGATAATAATATTATGATTATTTTCTAGATTTTTGAGTGTTTTTCTTTCACTTATTGTTAAATTATCATTATATTTATGTATCCAATTGTCTCCTTTCTTTTCCCAAAGTTTAGTGAGATCATCACATATTAGTTTATTGAAAGTATTTACAAATTGGCCTTGGGAGGTGTATGGGTAAAAACTAGATTTACGTTTAAATTCACTGTGTTTGATACTTTCCTCAAGGTCATGTGTGCTGAGATCAAGCAAATCTGATTGATTTTGGGTCAATGTATTAGTTAGAGTCACCCCCGTGTCTAATTCGTTGAGTGTCGCCAAAGCAGATTGGTCAGAATGATCCAAGGTGATGGGTAATGTTGGTGTGATTCTGGGTGTGTTTTTTAAAAAATACCTTTTTAGGGTCAGGTTTCTAATATATTTTTGTATATCTATGTAAGTCTGAAATTTATTTGGGGCTTTTTTGGGGGCAAAATTGAGGCCTTTCGCCAAAAGATTAATTTCTTTATTGCCCAATGGTACAGTGGAAAGATTGAATATATTAGCTTTATTTTTATCTATCTCATTCTTTTTGTGTTTGAGAAGTTGGATCTTTCTCCCCCCTCTACATCCCCGCTTGCTCTTCTTCTTTTGCCTGGCAAAAGCCTTGGGTTTTCTATTGTGTTTTCGTGTGTCTGGTTTCGAAATCTTCCTGTTGGGGAAGTGGCGAGATCTAAAAAATGCAATTGGTGGCTTCTATTACCTTGATTGGATGTATTATGTGTTGAATGTGTGAACTTAGGTTTCGCCCCCTGTATTTGCCAGTCGGGCTTTAGAACTGTATTTGAGTTGCCATTTCCTAAGTGCTCCAAAGTATTGAATCTATTTGTGGTTGGAATGTTTAATCTAGATTCTTTAAGATATGGTGGAGTAAAGCAGCTGGAATTATTTCTGCTTCGCCAGGATTCCTTCCTGGCAGTGTGGAAGCCTGTATTTGTAGTATGATGTGTAATGTGGTTTCCTGTGTTGGAATTTCTCCTAAAATTGCCATTTTTATTATCACGATAATGGTTGTTGTTAAATTGATGATTATCATTTCTGTGTTCTGTGTTACCACCTGTATGGGGGACTGAAAGGGGCCTATTGACAGTGTTAATGTTTTCATTTCTTTTACTATTTGATGGGTGTGAGCTTGTATTAAAACTCTGTTGTCCATTGTGTTGTATAGTTTGTTGATGGCCTTTATTGTGATTTTCAGTTGAGTGTCTATTGTAGTTTTCATTCTGTTGGGTCTGGTATGTATTGCGATTTATGTGTGGATTTCTAGTGTAATGATTGAGAGGTCTTTGTTCACATATGTCATTTCTAGTATCATTCTCAGATATGGTATGAGTGATTTCTTTTGTTTTATAAGTGTAGACCCTATCATTTTGATAGTCTTCCATGTCTCTGCAAAGTTTTTTATATTTTGCACTCATTAGGTCAGACCCATATTTATTATTTCTTTCTTGAATACTATCATTGAGTTTCTTCCAATGATCAATATTCTGAAAGTTCTGAATTTTAGGGAACAATTTATCTAAATCTAATTTAATTTTGTCCAGTTTATATTCTCTATATTTGATGAGGATTTTAATTAAGGTGAGTGAGCAGTCATGGAACGCTTTGTCCCACTCCGTGCTAAATTCTACCTCCTCTAGTTCGAAGGCTGGTTTCTTATACAACCTAAGTCCCCTGGGGACTATGTCATGTAAGACATAGTTATCAAGCAACACTAGGTCCTGCCATTCTCTGGTGTCATTATTTAGTAGTTTCTCTAGGTCTTTAAATAAGGCATTTGGGTCAAAGTTTTCAGAATTAGTTGAAACAATGTTAGTCTGATTAAGTAAATTCAGTGCCCTCTTTCTCAGATGTCTATCCGGGCAGTCACCGAATTCAAAATTATTCATGGCTGCCTGGAGGTGTCTAACTGCAATGTAGTTGATTAATGAGTATCTAAGAGATGCCAATGATATGATATATGAGGAAAGATGACCACCCGTGTGAAATATGAGAAAAACAGATAATTTTCTATATGTACCTGTTAGCAATTTGAACTTCAATATGAGCTACCTGGGCTTCTCCCCCTATTTGTATTTAGTATGGCACCAATAAGTTGGAATCTGCAAATTATATACTTGTATGAAAACAGCTGAATGGGGGAATACTGAATTAAAAAGGCTTATTCCTACCTAAGTGTTGGTTTCAGTTGGCACTATACAGTGATAATAACAACAAGACTTATGTGCAACCCTCTGTTAAGATGAAAATAGATTAAAATTGTTCAAAGTTAGTTGAAGTAAATAAAAATGTAAATAACAAATACAACATGAAATGACGAATAATCGCCACTACAAATGAATATGCACCTTATTAGATCCTGTTCTTAGGTACTAGTACGTGACTAAAAGCAAGGTACTCACTGAGCGATGCAGCGGTTGTGTACTAAAGGAGCGATTAGGCTCTCATGACACACAGTGTGCCAGAACATTTCAAATTACATCATAATTCAAATCCTGCATCCCTTAAAATCCAAGTCATAGACTGGATACCCCCCAATATATTTCCAAACAGGCTTCTAACACTCAGACGCAGAGAATCATGGTGGATTTACCAACTTAACACCATGCAACCATCAGGTCTAAACCTAGAATTAGACCTGCAAGCTTTCATGTAGCTTTACTTTTAAAAAAACATTTTTTTTTTTTTTTTTTTAAAAAACACAATATCAGATTTTTAATTTTAGTGTATACAACTACAAATTGTTTTTAAGATTCTTTCTAGTTTCTAACAAACAAGGTTTTTTAACATAAAGTTTATTGTCTATTTTCTTATCTATGTTCATATTTTAATGTTTACTATAGCATTCAAGGTGGTAACACTGAACAAATCCTATATGTTTTTCAAACATACAATAATGCAAAGCTTTAACAAGCTCACCTGCCAATCAGTATCACCACACTCTGACTGGCTGGTAACTAATCATGCAATTAATGGTCCCTTTTATAAAGCCGGTAGGCACCATGCTTGCAACACTTCTAATTTTTCATCTCTTGAGAAAGTCTGGGCGTCCTCAGACGAAACGCGTAGAGTTTGTTTCATAGCTGTATGTTATATCATAACACAGTTTGGATGTAAAGATACCTTTATATGCAGATTTTATTTGTGCCTCTTGTAAGTAGCCATTTGTATGTGTGCACTTACACTGAATTAAAGAATACTACACTTGAATTGGGCTGCGCCTGTCTTTGCTTTCTTTTCACAGACATATATTTTATTAAAAAGTAGTATAAAAACAATACAAGATATTCTGCTACGCGTTTCAAGATGCTACTGGCACCTTTTCATCAGGCAGTGGTAAGTGAGCTATACAAAACACACACTTATATACACAGCACAAACATTATCTGTACAAAACACATGCTTCATATGCAACCACGGCACAGATTCACTCTACAGCGGCAATATACATTAAGAACTCCCTTGGCGCAAAAGGAGAGTCATCACAGATGGGAGAATACACACGGATATCTGGAGTTGATAGAGAGTATGCAAAGGGCTCCCGGAATGCTCTGTCAGGAAAGCAACTGCACCTCTCTCTCAACAACGCTTCTTCAAACAGTGAGGGCAGGGATATCACTCATAGTTACGATGCAACTTACATGAAGCAGGAAGATTTAAAACCCCTTGATATCCATATCCCACCACCAGAGACCGTCAATATAAATATAAGACTGATCCTGAAACATTGTATTACCTCTATCCAAGAGACTTTGCATACTGCCTATAAGACTCTCCTCTTGCTACAGACAACAGGCGGTTAGCAGCAAGCATCTAAGATAAAGTTATCAATGTCTTTATAGCATTATTTCAGAGGGTGACAACATTTATTTACCGCTCATAGGCCTAGATTTGGAGTTTTGTCGGTAAGACCCGCGTAGCTAACGCCGGCTTTTTTCTGGCCGCACCATAAAAATAACTCTGGTATTGAGAGTCCACATAAAGGCTGCGTTAGGCTCCAAAAAAGGAGCGTAGAGCATTTTTAACGCAGCTTCAACTCTTGATACCAAAGTTGCTTACGCAAGCGGCCAGCCTCAAAAACGTGCTTGTGCACGATTCCCCCATAGGAAACAATGGGGCTGTTTGAGCTGAAAAAAAACCTAACACCTGCAAAAAAGCCGCGTTCAGCTCCTAACGCAGCCCCATTGTTTGCTATGCGGAAACACTTCCTACGTCTGCACCTAACACCCTAACATGTACCCCGAGTCTAAACCCCCCTAACCTTACACTTATTAACCCCTAATCTGCCGCCCCCGCTATCGCTGACCCCTGCATATTATTATTAACCCCTAATCTGCCGCTCCGTAAACCGCCGCTACTTACATTATCCCTATGTACCCCTAATCTGCTGCCCTAACATCGCCGACCCCTATATTATATTTATTAACCCCTAATCTGCCCCCCACAACGTCGCCTCCACCTGCCTACACTTATTAACTCCTAATCTGCCGACCGGACCTGAGCACTACTATAATAAAGTTATTAACCCCTAATCCGCCTCACTAACCCTATAATAAATAGTATTAACCCCTAATCTGCCCTCCCTAACATCGCCGACACCTAACTTCAATTATTAACCCCTAATCTGCCGACTGGAGCTCACCGCTATTCTAATAAATGTATTAACCCCTAAGGCTAAGTCTAACCCTAACACTAACACCCACCTAAGTTAAAACATAATTTATGTAAGAACTTACCTGATAAATTCATTTCTTTCATATTAGCAAGAGTCCATGAGCTAGTGACGTATGGGATATACATTCCTACCAGGAGGGGCAAAGTTTCCCAAACCTCAAAATGCCTATAAATACACCCCTCACCACACCCACAATTCAGTTTAACGAATAGCCAAGAAGTGGGGTGATAAGAAAAAAGTGCGAAAGCATATAAAATAAGGAATTGGAATAATTGTGCTTTATACAAAAAAATCATAACCACCACAAAAAAGGGCGGGCCTCATGGACTCTTGCTAATATGAAAGAAATGAATTTATCAGGTAAGTTCTTACATAAATTATGTTTTCTTTCATGTAATTAGCAAGAGTCCATGAGCTAGTGACGTATGGGATAATGATTACCCAAGATGTGGATCTTTCCACGCAAGAGTCACTAGAGAGGGAGGGATAAAATAAAGACAGCCAATTCCTGCTGAAAATAATCCACACCCAAAATAAAGTTTAATGAAAAACATAAACAGAAGATTCAAACTGAAACCGCTGCCTGAAGTACTTTTCTACCAAAAACTGCTTCAGAAGAAGAAAATACATCAAAATGGTAGAATTTAGTAAAAGTATGCAAAGAGGACCAAGTTGCTGCTTTGCAAATCTGATCAATCGAAGCTTCATTCCTAAACGCCCAGGAAGTAGAAACTGACCTAGTAGAATGAGCTGTAATCCTTTGAGGCAGAGTTTTACCCGACTCGACATAGGCATGATGAATTAAAGATTTCAACCAAGATGCCAAAGAAATGGCAGAAGCTTTCTGGCCTTTTCTAGAACCGGAAAAGATAACAAATAGACTAGAAGTCTTTCGGAAAGACTTAGTAGCTTCAACATAATATTTCAAAGCTCTAACAACATCCTAAGAATGCAACGATTTCTCCTTAGAATTCTTAGGATTAGGACATAATGAAGGAACCACAATTTCTTTACTAATGTTGTTGGAATTCACAACTTTAGGTAAAAATTCAAAAGAAGTTCGCAACACCGCCTTATCCTGATGAAAAATCAGAAAAGGAGACACACAAGAAAGAGCAGATAATTCAGAGACTCTTCTGGCAGAAGAGATCGCCAAAAGGAACAAAACTTTCCAAGAAAGTAATTTAATGTCCAATGAATGCATAGGTTCAAACGGAGGAGCTTGAAGAGCCCCCAGAACCAAATTCAAACTCCAAGGAGGAGAAATTGACTTAATGACAGGTTTTATACGAACCAAAGCTTGTACAAAACAATGAATATCAGGAAGATTAGCAATCTTTCTGTGAAAAAGAACAGAAAGAGCAGAGATTTGTCCTTTCAAAGAACTTGCGGATAAACCTTTATCTAAACCATCCTGAAGAAACTGTAAAATTCTCGGAATTCTAAAAGAATGCCAAGAAAAATGATGAGAAAGACACCAAGAAATATAAGTCTTCCAGACTCTATAATATATCTCTCTGGATACAGATTTACGAGCCTGTAACATAGTATTAATCACAGAGTCAGAGAAAATTCTTGACCAAGAATCAAGCGTTCAATCTCCATACCTTTAAATTTAAGGATTTGAGATCCTGATGGAAAAAAGGACCTTGCGACAGAAGGTCTGGTCTTAGCGGAAGAGTCCACGGATGGCAAGAGGCCATCCGGACAAGATCCGCATACCAAAACCTGTGAGGCCATGCCGGAGCTACCAGCAGAACAAACGAGCATTCCTTCAGAATCTTGGAGATTACTCTTGGAAGAAGAACTAGAGGCGGAAAGATATAGGCAGGATGATACTTCCAAGGAAGTGATAATGCATCCACTGCCACCCCTCACCACTGCACGCTGAGAGGAAAACCGGGCTCCAACCTGCTGCGGAGCGCATATCAACGTAGAATCTAGCACAAACTTACTTCACCACCTCCATAGGAGGCAAAGTTTGTAAAACTGAATTGTGGGTGTGGTGAGGGGTGTATTTATAGGCATTTTGAGGTTTGGGAAACTTTGCCCCTCCTGGTAGGAATGTATATCCCATACGTCACTAGCTCATGGACTCTTGCTAATTACATGAAAGAAATATAATTTACATCTAACGAAATTAATTATCTCTTATTAAATAAATTATTCCTATTTAAAGCTAAATACTTACCTGTAAAATAAATCCTAATATAGCTACAATATAAATTATAATTATATTATAGTGCTAAAAATAAATACACAGAGCGCCTCCTAAAAGGCTAAGACACTAGTAGTGACAAGATTATTTAAATAAAAAATATATTGAAATTCTATAGGGGTATATAAAATATTTTATAAGCTACTTATAGCTAAAATATACAAACAAGATACAAAAGTGGATCCACTTAAAATTAACAATAAAATATGCATATATCTATATAAAAAACAATACAATTGTGGTTAAAAACCACAACAATATACAATCTTAATCACAAAATAAATTACAATAAAACAGCTGTTGATGGTTGGATAAAAAATAAATATAAAAACATCAATTTACTGAGTAGGTGTCCATAAATATGTAGGTCCCAAACTTTAAATTCTTTCCAGAGAGTGAATGTCCAATATGAAGATTCTATTTTAAAACAGTTATCCTTATATATCCCTCGATAAACGGTGAAATGATGAAGTGTGTAAAAAAGAAAAACGTAGTGGTTTTCAAATCAAATTTCAAAAATTATTGTGAATATCCAAAAAATCCTGAAAAGATGATGTGATGAAGTGGGCGTGAATAATCAAAAATGTGTGTACACAAAAATGAAAAAAGAAAAAGGAAAAAATGTAAAAAAATAATCCAAATGAATATTTAGGATGTGTTAAAGTGAATAACACACTTATAAAGTGACCCTTATGTGAATACAAGATGTGAAGAGATGCTCCTAAAAAGTTATTCCTGTGTGTAAACGATGAAAAAATACAGAAATGGATCCTATGTCTTGTTTTTTATATAGATATATGCATATATTTTTTTTGTATCTTGTTTGTATATTTTAGCTATAAGTAGCTTATAAAATATTTTATATACCCCTATAGAATTTCAATATATTTTTTATTTAAATAATCTTGTCACTACTAGTGTCTTAGCCTTTTAGGAGGCGCTCTGTGTATTTATTTTTAGCACTACATTCACCTTTTTGGGGGCGCTGGTACCCACAATACTAGGAGCTACAGACACAAGGTTGAGCACTGTCAGATTTTAACAGATTTTTATCATCCCCTTATCCAGCCATCTTACAGCAGCCATCCCTGGTAGTCACACGCATACTATTATAATATGGATTTTACAAAATCCATAAGACAGGAAATAACCCTTGAGATTGACCATATTGTACCTAATCCAGATCCTAACGGTACAACTCCTATAGATTATCCATCTATTTTTAAAAATTTAGAGAAATTATTGATTCAGGAGGTTAAATACAAAGCAGAAATCACATTCCTTAAGAAATGCCTAGAACTCAATATAATACCTAAAGGGCTACTTATTAAGAAAGAATGTGCCTTTCCATTAGAGAAAACAGAATCTATAAGCAAATGGTCAGAAATTCTGATTGAGACTTCACGGAAATTAATGCAGGTCATAATTGATCACAGGGAATCTATACTTATTGGTGTAGATATAGAGATTAAAACCAATGAAGACAATCTCATAGGCCCAGAAGGAGTAATCTTTGAGACCAAAGACCTTTTAGATAGAAAAGAAAACCTCACAAAGAAGATCAACAAAATAAGGGAAGATATCACTAACAAGAAATCAAGGAAATTAAACAAAGAATTACAACAGATGAAACAGAATGAACAGAATGAGACTGAAATATATACACCTAACAATACCAATGAGACTGGAACTAATGATGGGGTCACTACACAATCTAATGAGAGAGCGGAATGGGAAGAAGTATCACATAAGAGAGGGAGGCGAACATTTAGACCGCCACACAGAAGAAACAGATACGATTCTAACCCATACTCTTTTGATGACTCTACACGTAATTTTAATCATAATGAGAGATGGGAGAGATCATATAATAGAAGACCTGTATTCACAGATAACCCACTGCCACAGACACCTCTCAGACAGAATAATAGGTGGGAAGAAAATTACAGAGATCGAACCTATAATACAAACAATTATAGATCATATCAAAATTATAGACACTATCCAGATCCATCTCGTACAAGGCATCAATTCAATAATGATGGGAATAACGTCTCCTCCCACTTTTCTCCACAAGATAGGAGACATACTACTCCACACTATAACCATCATTATGCGAATAACAGATGGTATAATGATGACTACAGTTACCATAATAATGCTAACTCTTGGGATGAGAGAGTTAGACGGGGTAATCCCCATCAAGGCAATAGAGATCAATATAATAAAGGGGGCAACTGGAAAAGAAATTATTATAACAATAATAATAGATTTCTACCTCTGGATCAGAAAAATATGAGGAGGGATACAGGTGTACAGAAACATACACCGAACAAGAGACCTGAACAGACTGAGGAACAGAGTTCTAACATAGCTACAGGCAATAAAACAGATCAAGCCTCATCCTCAGGCCATTCTTTTTTAGGGGCACATCAGCCAGTACCCAGAGTAATAGACAGAACATCAACAAAAAGAAAAAACTCACATCCAGAGGAATTTCTTACACCTACGGAAAAAAGAAAACTCGTAGAAGCAAGAGAGGAGGAAAGAAATTGAATAAGAATAAAAATCAAAGGGTAAATAAGAATACAAATGAGAACGAAAATAAGCAAAAGAACACATGTAATACTGTTTCATCATCCGGAGGAATCTATAATTTAAGTACTGTAATACTTACAGAAAAGGAAACTTCAATATTAAATTATGGTTTGTCCTTTGCTCCATCTAAAGGCCTAAACAATTTTGAAACCTTTGTTAATGCAAAGGAATTCATCAGAAGAATGACCTTAAAAAGGCACTTCATAAAATCTCCTTTAGAATCTTATACATCTTATTATGGAAATATAGATGTAGCTAACAATGATTTAAGGTTGAGCCCATATCGACACACCAATCTAAAACCCAAATCGTCTTTTTTTCCAGTGACTAGTAAGGGTAATGCCATCGAAACATTCGAGACAATGGTAGTCAAAGAAATAAGAGACATAAAACCTAAAAAATTGAACAAATACAAACATAATTTGTCTAAAGAACAACTGCACATCATTAGGAAATTGGAAAAACCACAATGTGGTCATCAAACCAGCGGACAAGGGTGGGGGGATTGTTGTCCTGAATAAAGTAGACTACGATCAAGAATGTCATAGAATTTTATCTGATGACCAAACTTATGAAGTATTGAAACAGAACCCGGTTGAGGGTTACAAAAGGGAGTTAGACAGACTCTTAGGAGAAGCCAAAAACAATGGAATACTGAACGATAAGGAGTTCAAGTATATAGGGACAAAAGACCCAATAAATCCGGTAATATACTACCTCCCTAAGATACATAAGTCCTTGGTGAACCCACCGGGTAGACCAATAATTTCAGGCATCGGATCATTGACAAGCAATCTGTCGGAATATGTTGACAGAAGCCTTCAGAGATATGTTATGGGACTACCATCCTACCTTAAAGATTCAACCCAGGTTCTGAACATATTGAATAATATAGAATGGAATGACAATTACATATTAGCTACATGCAACGTCACATCCCTCTATACTAGCATACCCCATGAGGGAGGTATAGAGGCGGTGGAACTTTTCCTGAAAAAAGATGAAGAAGTACCAGAATTACAGAGAAATTTTATTCTTGATGCGATAAAATTTATTTTAACACACAACTATTTTAATCATAAGGGTATTTTTTACAGACAGACGTGTGGCACAGCGATGGGGACCAGGTTTGCGCCGAGCTACGCTAATTTATATATGGGGCAGTGGGAACACATATTTTGGGAATCCTGCCCAGCTAGCGCGGACCTGGTCCTCTATGCACGCTATATTGACGACATTTTAATGATATTGAAAGGCACAAAGGAGGACCTATTACACACAATACAGGTTATGAACAATAATACCAAAAACTTAAGATTCACTTTTGAAATCAGTGCCAAGGAAATTACATTTCTAGACCTGAAAATTGAGGTGAAAAATGGAATATTGGAAACATCCACGTTCTTCAAAGAAGTGGACTGTAATAATTATATCCACCAGGAGAGTTGCCATCATTTCAAGTGGAAATCCAATATTCCTAAGGGACAATTTCTTCGCCTTAAGAAAAATTGTTCAAACCCAGAAAAGTGGGAAGAACAAGCAACAATACTTAAAGGGAAATTCTTCTACGAAGAGGATAGCCTAAATCAAAATATGGAAGAAGTCCGGAATAAAGATAGAAGAGACTTATTGAAATATAAAAATAAAAACAAAAATAAGATGGGCTTGTCAACCAATAGTGAAGATACTCTTATTGTCCCATTCATTACAGGATATAGCGAAAATAGATATCTAATAGAAAGAATAATCCGAAAACATTGGCCACTCCTGAAAGACGATGAAATTATAGGAGAAAAACTTCCACCTAACCCCACATTTATTTACAGGAAAGCCAATAATCTCAAGAACATATTGTCCCCTAGTGTTCCCAAGACTCCGAAAACAACTAGCAAAGATGTCTTTGGTAGAAACCTAAGGGGTTTCTTTCCTTGTATAAACTGTAAAGCGTGTGAAAGGGGAATAAAAACACGAAACTTTATTTCACACAATTCTAAAGTGAAGTATGAAATTAAAGATACAATAAGATGCACAAGTAAGGGGGTCATCTATATGATACAATGTAACTGTGGTCTACAATATGTAGGCCAGACCTCCAGACTTTTGAAAGACAGAATCAAAGAACACCTGTTAAAAATCAAGCATAAAAATGTAGACACACCACTATATCGGCATTTCACGCAGCAACATCAGGGAAGACAAAAAGATCTCAGCTACATAGGTATCCAATTGGTTACAGCCAATTGGAGAGGGGGGAACTATGAAAGAAACTATTAACTGCTGAATCAAAATGGATTTTCAATTTAGATTGCCTTTACCCTAAGGGTCTTAATAACAAAGAAGATCTATCTAATCTTCTTAATTTAAGATTATAGCCGCTGTTATTATTCTATCCTATAGGTGTAGCTTAAATAGGTGCATGTATTTTCATACTAGCATAGATTAGGCACACCCCCACATAGAGTATATGTAGGCATTTGAAAGAGATAGGTCTTATTGTAATTGTGATTTCAAGTACTTCTGTTAATATAACCATGCACCCCCCCTCTTCACCTGCCACTTTGCATTACTATTACTGATGGAGAGTTTCAAATATTGAAATATTTTAATATTCTAATTTTTATAAATTTTAATTATGTTTACAATCGATGTTCATTATCCTAATGTTTTTATCATGTTTATCATTCGAACAATTTAATTATATTTTAATTATGTTTACAATCGATGTTCATTATCCCAATGTTTTTATCATGTTTATCATTCCAATGTTTTTTAGCCCTGGGTCGTCTCCATATAGGAGGCTATATGACAATGTTTATCTTAATAGGTTTCTTGATATTTCTATATATCAAAAAAATATATGATTTTTTATGACATTCCAGAAGACATTCTATACGCTTTTCCTAAATAGATATCTCTATAGGGACAGTGACATTATTGCTTACATTTTAGGACCCTTTTAGATTGTTATATTTTTTAAATAAGAATCTTCTATTTTATTTTATTGTATTCCTTAATAGTGTCATATCCACTATAATATTTATTACTTTGATGTCTTCCCTAAGTAGAATACATTTTTCATTCACTCGTCTTTTCTGTCAAAGAAGGGCCTAACAAGCAGCCTTACAATTTTCAAAAATAGCTAGTTACCTTAGGATAGATTAAGCCTATTTTCAGATCAGGCATGGTAAATCTAAATATATGACTGAAAATTGTTCTATTCATTCACTCTTATATTGGTTTCCATGGTGATAAATGACTGAACACACACTTCCGGTTTGCCGATTTTAGGCAAATATTATCTTTCAAATATTAATGAAACAAATAAAAATGAACATGTACTTTATTTGAAACATAGCATGAATTTACCATGAAACTAGGAACATATATACAAAAATAGAATAAACTCAATAGTACTTCCAGGTCATCAGGAACAGGAAGTAGAGGTTATATTTTTTTACTTCCAGGTCAACAGGAAAAGGAAGTAGAGGTAATTTTTTTACTTCCAGGTCAACAGGAACAGGAAGTAGAGGTTATTTTTTGGCGCCAAAACAACACTGGCACTTATTGGCCAGTAATAGCTATAAAAGGAGCTACCATGCTAATCCATCTATAGTCTTGATAAAGGCCCAGTTCTTAGGGCCGAAACGCGTTGACATATATGGTAAGCTTCTTTTCAATTACTGACTAAGTTTGAATAGCAGTTTTGTACTATGTTATATTTGTTTTATTACAGGTATATCTTTGAATGAATTGATCCCTGAGACATAGGATCCATTTCTGTATTTTTTCATCGTTTACACACAGGAATAACTTTTTAGGAGCATCTCTTCACATCTTGTATTCACATAAGGGTCACTTTATAAGTGTGTTATTCACTTTAACACATCCTAAATATTCATTTGGATTATTTTTTTACATTTTTTCCTTTTTCTTTTTTCATTTTTGTGTACACACATTTTTGATTATTCACGCCCACTTCATCACATCATCTTTTCAGGATTTTTTGGATATTCACAATAATTTTTGAAATTTGATTTGAAAACCACTACGTTTTTCTTTTTTACACACTTCATCATTTCACCGTTTATCGAGGGATATATAAGGATAACTGTTTTAAAATAGAATCTTCATATTGGACATTCACTCTCTGGAAAGAATTTAAAGTTTGGGACCTACATATTTATGGACACCTACTCAGTAAATTGATGTTTTTATATTTATTTTTTATCCAACCATCAACAGCTGTTTTATTGTAATTTATTTTGTGATTAAGATTGTATATTGTTGTGGTTTTTAACCACAATTGTATTGTTTTTTATATAGATATATGCATATTTTATTGTTAATTTTAAGTGGATCCACTTTTGTATCTTGTTTGTATATTTTAGCTATAAGTAGCTTATAAAATATTTTATATACCCCTATAGAATTTCAATATATTTTTTATTTAAATAATCTTGTCACTACTAGTGTCTTAGCCTTTTAGGAGGCGCTCTGTGTATTTATTTTTAGCACTACATTCACCTTTTTGGGGGCACTGGTACCCACAATACTAGGAGCTACAGGCACAAGGTTGAGCGCTGTCAGATTTTAACAGATTTTTATAATTATATTATAGCTATTTTAGGATTAATATTTATTTGACAGGCAACTTTGTAATTATTTTAACCAGGTACAATAGCTATTAAATAGTTAATAACTATTTAATAGCTACCTAGTTAAAATAATTACAAAATTACCTGTAAAATAAATCCTAGCCTAAGTTACAATTAAACCTAACACTATACTATCATTAAATTAATTAAATAAAATACCTACAATTACCTACAATTAAACCTAACACTACACTATCAATAAATAAACTAAATACAATTCCTACAAATAACTACAATGAAATAAACTAACTAAAGTACAAAAAATAAAAAAGAACTAAGTTACAAAAAATAAAAAAATATTTACAAACATAAGAAAAATATTACAACAATTTTAAACTAATTTCACCTACTCTAAGCCCCCTAATAAAATAACAAAGACCCCCAAAATAAAAAATGCCCTACCCTATTCTAAATTACTAAAGTTCAAAGCTCTTTTACCTTACCAGCCCTGAACAGGGCCCTTTGCGGGGCATGCCCCAAGAAGTTCAGCTCTTTTGCCTGTAAAAAAAAAAAACATACAATACCCCCCCCAACATTACAACCCACCACCCACATACCCCTAATCTAACCCAAACCCCCCCTTAAATAAATCTAACACTAAGCCCCTGAAGATCTTCCTACCTTATCTTCACCATACCAGGTTCACCGATCCGTCCTGAAGAGCTCCTCCGATGTCCTGATACAAGCCCAAGCGGAGGGCTGAAGAGGTCCATGATCCGGCTGAAGTCTTCATCCAAGCGGGAGCTGAAGAGGTCCATGATCCGGATGAAGTCTTCATCCAAGCGGGAGCTGAAGAGGTCCATGATCCGGGTGAAGTCTTCTATCAACGGCATCTTCAATCTTCTTTCTTCGGGAGCCATCATCTTCCATCCGACGCGGAACATCCTCTTCTCCCGACGCCTACTAGCCGAATGACGGTTCCTTTAAGGGACGTCATCCAAGATGGCGTCCCTCGAATTCCGATTGGCTGATAGGATTCTATCAGCCAATCGGAATTAAGGTAGGAATATTCTGATTGGCTGATGGAATCAGCCAATCAGAATCAAGTTCAATCCGATTGGCTGATCCAATCAGCCAATCAGATTGAGCTCACATTCTATTGGCTGTTCCGATCATATTAGGATTTATTTTACAGGTAAGTATTTATCTTTAAATATGAATAATTTATTTAATAAGAGTTAATTAATTTCGTTAGATTAAAATTATATTTAATTTAGGGGGTTGTTAGTGTTAGGGTTAGACTTAGCTTTAGGGGTTAATACATTTATTAGAATAGCGGTGAGCTCCGGTCGGCAGATTAGGGGTTAATAAGTGTAGGCAGGTGGAGGCGACATTGTGGGGGGGCAGATTAGGGGTTAATAAATATAATATAGGGGTCGGCGGTGTTAGGGGCAGCAGATTAGGGGTACATAAGGATAACATAGGTGGCGGCGCTTTGCGGTCGGCAGATTAGGGGTTAATTATTGTAGGTAGCTGGCTGCGACGTTGTGGGGGGCAGATTAGGGGTTAATAAATATAATATAGGGGTCGGCGGTGTTAGGGGCAGCAGATTAGGGGTACATAAGGATAACGTAGGTGGCGGCGCTTTGCGGTCGGCAGATTAGGGGTTAATAAGTGTAGGTAGGTGGAGGCGACGTTGTGGGGGGCAGGTTAGGGGTTAATAAATATAATACAGGGGTCGGCGGTGTTAGGGGCAGCAGATTAGGGGTACATAAGTATAACGTAGGTGGCGGTCGGCAGATTAGGGGTTAAAAAAATTTAATCGAGTGGCGGCGATGTGGGGGGACCTTGATTTAGGGGTACATAGGTAGTTTATGGGTGTTAGTGTACTTTAGAGCACAGTAGTTAAGAGCTTTATAAACCGGCGTTAGCCCAGAAAGCTCTTAACTACTGACTTTTTTCCTGCGGCTGGAGTTTTGTCGTTAGATTTATAACGCTCACTTCAGACACGACTCTAAATACCGGAGTTAGAAAGATCCCATTGAAAAGATAGGATACGCAATTTACGTAAGGGGATCTGCGGTATGGAAAAGTCACGGCTGAAAAGTGAGCGTTAGACCCTATTTTGAGTGACTCCAAATACCGGAGGTAGCCTAAAACCAGCGTTAGGAGCCTCTAACGCTGGTTTTCACGGCTAACGCCAAACTCCAAATCTAGGCCATAGTATATTATTCTCTGCATAATAAAATATATGTATCTTACCCAATTCATGTAAATTATGCTCTATGTACCTTTGACTATGTTAAATGTTCGCAAGCTATTTGCCAAGCTTAAGGTTAATTTCTTAAAATATATTTTTTGAGTTTGGGTTTCTATATTGTTTAGCTACAGTGTTATTGGATCTACATAGCTTTATTTCTAGAACTCTTATACATTATTTACCTACAAGGAGTTTAATCTGATCCTCTGCCGTCGTCATTGTTAACATTCCTACGGGGTTTGTGGGAGACCCCTAATTCATTTAGTTAAACAACGACTGATGTAACAGAGGACATAGATCTATATTGAATGAACCATCATATGGATGTCTCCCTGGCGGTCAGTGGCCGAGACCGCAGGAGAGATAAGATTTAAGCTGATAGGTTCTCCAAGGTGGTAGTTAACATTGTAAAATATGTTATACTTACAAAAAGAAAGAGTCTGGACTTACCCCTTTTTTTTTATTTTCACGTTTATATGTGGTCTCTAATTGATACGTGTAACTGTGTTTTCAGAAACCTCGCATCAATGTCTATATTAACTGAGTTTTAAAGTTTGCAGAGAATAGTCTATCAAACCCCTGACTTAACTATGCACTTTGTATATTCTAAGTTTGGCATCACATGTATGTCCTCTAGCGTCCGTAGCTAGTAAGATAGGCTTTGGTCTTTAGTTAGTTTAACTAGAACTATGTTACTTTGAAATAATCCGTATGCTTCACTAAAGATTTTTTCATGGATCGAAGAGTGGTCTATATTATTTATCGTAGGGATCAAAAAACTGAATATAATGCACATAAGTTTATAGCATGTATAATGTTTTCATCTGTACTGTATGCATATTTTTGTGTAAGTTTTTCTAATGTATTTTGTAATTCCTCAATAAAAATATTAAAATAAAAAATAAAAAAAATATTGCCAATTACAACATTTATTAAAATGTTCTCCTCATAGACCGGCACTTATCCGCTCCACTACACGTTTTGAGAAATTATATAGACAACACACTACATTGAAGGGTTCTATGTCCACAGCCAGGAGGATGTAAGATGACCTTATACATAAAACTTTACCTAATTACACCCGGGGGTGGCAGAGAGAGTTGTTATTAAAAATTCCCTCGAAAACTTGGGTCAGACTCTTTGAATACACACATAAATCTTCTACATCCACCGAAATATTGGAAATGAACTTTAAAATTTTATCGAGATGGTATCTCACAACCGTTAGATTAAATTTAATATATCACAATGCTTCTAATCAATGCTAGAGGAGTTGTGGAGAGACTGGAACAATGACTCACATCTGGTGGTCATGCCCCCAGTTAAGAGATTTCTGGTCCTCCATTGAAAGTTTCCTCGCTTAATTATTTGACCCTACTTTTACACTCACGCCCATACTAGTCCTATTTAACGGCAGACCTAAGTGTAAATGTAAAATAAAGTGGCTGCTACTCCAAATTTGCCTAAATGGAGCAAAGTCCTTAATTGCCAGAAAATGGAAATCTGCGCTAATTCCCAATTTGGCTAAATGGAAAAACAGAAGTCAAGAACTACTATCTCTAGAAGATTTTTTTTTATTTTAAAACAAATAGAATAGATCTGTTCCACAATGTCAAATTTTATTGGGAGACAATTACTGGACAAATGATTTCACAAACTGATTAAAGTCCATCCGCATGCATTCAATTTACTCTCCCTTCCCCCTCCCTAACCCTCCCCTCTTCTTAGGCTAGTTGCTTTCTCTCTTTCTTCTTATAATTTTTCTTCCCCCTTTCCTCTTCTCCCCTCTGTTCTCATTCTTCTCAACCTACCTGCAACCAATAGCATTCGCCAGATATAAATTACTATTTAAAGGAATGACATTTAAATCTATTTATTGCCTTGATACTTGTTATTTCTTACTCAGATTTTTTTTCTCATTAATCGAATGTAGAGAAATCTGGCAGATAAAAACCTCTGATGTCATGTTACCAAATAGGATGAGAATTATATAATCTTTCTGTAATAACTGTTTGTGGCCATATAATGTGTATGTTTATAAAACTTTAATAAAAATGTTATCCATAAAAAAAAAATTCTAATGTGCACGTTTTGATAATGGAAGTATATTGGAAAGTTGTTGTTTTTTAAATTTTATTTGATTCATGAAACTTTACATTTTGACTTTAATGGCACTTTAACCAATCAGAAGAGATGGATCAATTTGACTTCCCAGCTATCATAATTCTTATTGGTTAATCAGATTAAAAGGACAATCTAGTCAGAAGAAAACTTTCATGATTCAGATAGGGCATGCAATTTTAAACAAATTTCCAATTTACTTTTATCATCAAATTTGCTTTGTGGTATTTTTGAAAAGCTAAACCTAGGTAGGCTCAAACTGATTTCCAACCAGTTGAAAACTGCCTCTTAGCTCAGAACATTTTGAAAGTTTTTCACAGTTAGACAGTACTAGTTCATGTGTGTCATATAGATAACATTGTGTTTACTCCTGTGGAGATATTTAGGAGTCTGCATTGATTGGCTAAACTGCATATCTGTCAAAAGCACTGACATAAGGGGCAGTTTGCAGATGCTTAGATACCTAGTAATCACAGAGGTAAAACTTATATTAATATAACTGTGTTGGTTATGCAAAACTGGGGAATGGGTAATAAAGGGATTATCTATCTTTCTAAACAATAAAAATGTAAGTGTAGATAGTACCTTTAAGCAATGTAATTACATTTTCTATAAATAGTGGGAAGCCAAAGAAGTCCAATGATGAGAAAATAAATGATGGGTAACTTTCTACTGCTTGCCAGATACAGATGAAAAGAGAAGATTATTGAGACAGCTATTATGTGAGGCTTTTTATAGGTATTTGGTTGTTTTGTTTTGTTCAGAGGAGAATTGCCTGGTATTTCACAAAGCACAATTGGGCTAAATTGGTGACACAGGTACAGTGGTCTCAGTGACTGGCATAGCTGCTTCACTGTCCAGTGCTGTTTCAGAGTGTTAGTTTGTTCCTGTTTGTGTGTGTGTTTGTGAGCAAGTGTTAGTTTGTTAATGTGTGTGTGAGCAAGTGTGTGTGTGTGTGTGTGTATGTGAGCAAGAGTGTGAGTTTGTGTGTCAGAAAGAGTGTTTGTTCCT
The DNA here is from genome assembly GCF_027579735.1 of Bombina bombina. Lineage (NCBI taxonomy): Eukaryota > Metazoa > Chordata > Amphibia > Anura > Bombinatoridae > Bombina > Bombina bombina. The sequence continues at coordinate 926,675,403 of NC_069500.1, forward strand.
GTGTGTGTGATTTTGTTCCTGTTTGTATATATGTGTGTGAGCATATGTGTTAGTTTATTTGTGTGTGTTTGTGATCAAGAGTGTTAGTTTGTTCCTGTCTGTATATGTGTGTGTGTGTGTGAGCAAGAGTGTTAGTTTATTTGTGTGTGTGTGGGGGGGGGGGGGAGCAAAAGTGTTAGTTTCTTCCTGTGTGTATATGTGTGCTTGTGTGTGTGAGGAAGAGTATTAGTTTATTACTGTGTGTATATGTATGTGTGTGTGTGTGTGTGTGTGTGTGTGAGACCAAGAGTGTTAGTTTGTTCATGTGTGTGAGCAAGTGTGTGTGTGAGCAAGAGTGTGCGTTTGTTTGTGTGTGTGAGCAAGAGTGTTAGTTTGTTCCTGTGTGTGTGTGTGTCAGCAACAGGGCCGGACAATGTCTGTGTGTGTTTTACAGTGTGTATATGTGTATATCATTTGAAGTTAGAGGCATCAAGCAATTAATACATTTTAAAACAATGCCAGACTAGCTGTGGTCGACATTGTTTTAAAATGTATTAATTGCTTTATGCCTCTAACTTCAAATGATATAAATCATATCAGCCCCAGCTTCCCAAACTGATTTTTTTAATACTGTGAGGATGGATGGGCTGGGCAACTGCCCACCGCCACCCCCTGGGTCGGCATCAGTGGTGTAATAGTGGCCGGAAGAAAATGGGCTAGCGTGTGACTCTTAGGAGGCATTGAAATGTAAAGTACACATGGCTGCCTGCTTTACATACTTTGTACATTGTAATGCACAGTTTACATTTGTAGACTGTACATTATAATGTACAAACTATGTGTACTGCCTCATCTTCCCCCACTCAGCAGGTGCTACACAATCTTATACAGAGACGCAGAACGGCACTTCCTCTGTCTTTATGTATTAAACCATATACACTGCAATGGGAGGGGGGCACAAAGGAGACAGATCAAGTAACCAGACACATTTCATTTTCAAGAACGTTCACAGTAAGTAGAACTTTAGTCAAACTTAAATAAAATAAATTAATGTTCATTGTCCCTTAGTGCCCATAGTAGAACAGTGCATGAGGCAGGGGCTTCCTGCTGCTAAAGGAAGCTTCCTATGCATCTTGCAGGACACTGAGAAGGGAGCACCGCAGAGGCTGTGTGGAGATAAGGTTTTACTGATTCTAATAAATATGCAGAGGATCTTTATCTCAGTATTTTTTTAAGCATTTTTTTAAATTCTATTGGGCCCATACTCAGAAGCAGCTGGCTTTGCTCTCACAGGGATAGATACCTGTTAGATTTCCTGTGGAAAAGGACTGGTGTGTGGGTTAAGCAGGAGTAAAAAGGCTGTATACACTCTGACCACGGGTAATGGTGACCTCTCTAACCTACCTCTGGTAGTGATGATGTCTAACCCCTGGTGATAATACTAACATGAATTCAGTTTTATACAATGAGCAGTCCTAATACCAGGGTAACGAACAGTGGCAGCCGCAGACTGCCAGCTAATGTGCTTGCCAACCCCAGGACCCCATACAATGAATTACAGATACCCATATATGATGTAGTGTGTGTGTCTATCTGTATCCATAACTGTGTGTGTGTATCTGTATGTATAAGTTTATGCTATGTAGTGTGTGTGTGTCTGCATGTATAAATGTAAGCTATGTAGTGTGTGTATGTGTATCTGCATGTATAAGTGTGTATCTGCATGTATAAGTGTATGCTATGTAGTGTGTGTGTGTCTTCATGTATAAGTGTATACTATGTAGTGTCTGTGTATCTGTCTGTATACGTGTATGCTATGTAGTGTGTGTGTATCTGCATGTGTAAGTGTATGCTATGTAGTGTGTGTTTGTATCTGCATGTATAAGTGTATGCTATGTAGTGTGTGTGTATCTGCATGTATAAGTGCATGCTATGTAGTGTGTATGTATCTGCATGTGTAAGTGTATGCTATGTAGTGTGTGTGTATCTGCATGTGTAAGTGTATGCTATGTAGTGTGTGTGTATCTGCATGTATAAGTGTATGCTATGTAGTGTGTGTGTATCTGCATGTGTAAGTGTATGCTATGTAGTGTGTGTTTGTATCTGCATGTATAAGTGTATGCTATGTAGTGTGTGTGTATCTGCATGTATAAGTGCATGCTATGTAGTGTGTATGTATCTGCATGTGTAAGTGTATGCTATGTAGTGTGTGTGTATCTGCATGTGTAAGTGTATGCTATGTAGTGTGTGTGTATCTGCATGTATAAGTGTATGCTATGTAGTGTGTGTGTATCTGCATGTGTAAGTGTATGCTATGTAGTGTGCTACTGTGCATTTTTGCTGACTTTAAAGGCCAGAATCTAGAATATTAATGGGGAATGCAGAGAGCAGTTTTAAAGAATTTATTATTAAATGTCCAATTAAGATAAAAATATTTAGCAATGTCTTTGCAAAGGCTAATTAAATACATAGCTCACATAGCCATACCAATGGTTTGAGCTTGTGTTTAATTTGCTGCCTAAGTGTTTTAAAATATATGACTTTATTTAGAATTTTATTTATATTACTTTGGTCTTATGATTTTTTAAGCCCCGCCCACCACATTTCAAATTTTTTTGCCGCGGGGGTGTCCCTCTTATGAAGTTTGAAATGTTGGGAGGTACACGTATATGTTGTATCTGGAGAAGCAGCTGTGTATGGGCTCCATGTACGAAGCAGCGAAAGCTTCTCCGGAGCCCTTGCAGGGCAGGTTCGCATATGCGAGCCTGCTTCCCGCAATGTAAGAAGCAGCGGTCATTAGACCGCTGCTTCTTACACCCTACGCCACCTCTGAGGTGGAGAGGGAAAATTACAGAGAGCTCACTCGCTCTCGGGGATTGACAGCCCCTTCAGTCACACGATTGGTCGTGCAAATGAAGGGGCGGGCATTACACACTCCATTGAGTGTGTAATGATACATACGGGCAAGCAGATCAACAGATCCGCTGCCCGTGTGTAGCGAAGGCAGGCGGACAGCTTCACGAGGTGGAGAGGGAAAATCACAGAGAGCTCACTCGCTCTCTATGATTGACAGCCCCTTCAGTCATGCGATTGACTGTCCGCCCGTGTGTAGCGAATGTGGGCGGCCAGCAGTTGAGAAGCTGTCCGCCTGCCGCTTATTACATGGAGCCCTATGAGTGTGTTTCATTTGGTGACAATGTCAGTGTGTCTTTACAGTATGCATGTGTTGTGTCTGGGGAAGCTGCTGTGTATGAGTGTGTGTTGGTGTGTCTAGGGGAGCTGCTGTGTATGTGTGTTTGACTTGGTGACAATGTCAGTGTGTGTTTTCCAGTGTGTATGTGTTGTGTCTGGGGAAGCTGCTGTGTATGATTTTGTTTTGGTGTGTCTGGGGAAGCTGCTGTGTATGAGTGTGTGTTGGTGTGTCTGCGGAAGCTGCTGTGTATGAGTGTGTGTTGGTGTGTCTGGGGAAGCTGCTGTGTATGATTGTGTTTTGGTGTGTCTGGGGAAGCTGCTGTGTATGATTGTGTTTTGGTGTGTCTGGGGAAGCTGCTGTGTATGATTGTGTTTTGGTGTGTCTGGGGAAGCTGCTGTGTATGATTGTGTTTTGGTGTGTCTGGGGAAGCTGCTGTGTATGATTGTGTTTTGGTGTGTCTGGGGAAGCTGCTGTGTATGAGTGTGTGTTGGTGTGTCTGGGTGTGTGTGTGTGTGTGTGCAACTTGGTGACAATGTCTGTGTGTGTTTTACAGTGTTGTGCTTAGGGGTGTTGCACTGTATGAGTGTATGCTGCTTGCAATGTCAGTGTGAGTTTTTCAGTGTATGTGTTGTGTCTTGGGGGAGCTGCTTTGTATGAGTGTGTGTTGCTGGCAACGTCTGTGTTTGGATGTCAGAGTGTATATGGCTTTGAGGGCCTTTGTGTTTGCATATATGATATCCTTTATGTGTTTGTTAAACCTGGTGGATGACTGTAAAACAGCTGGAAAGTGAGGTTGGTGTATGTGTGAGTTCTTGTTTTATTGTGTTGCAGTGGCTACATTTTCTTGCTAGATTGTTGTGAAGGGTCGCAATTCTTATGTATAATCACAACAAAAAAACACAGATACCTACATTAGACATTTCTTTATGTATTTTTTTTTCTAGGCTGGCATAAATGTGTCTATGTAGGTGTCTGAGATATATATGTGTGTGTATATATGTGTGTGTGTGTATATATATATATATATATATATATATATATATATACAGTATGTATGTGTGTATATATACAGTATATGTATGTGTATATATGTGTGTGTGTGTATATATATATATATATATATATATATATATATATCCTATATTATAAAAGGCCAAGTGTTTGTCTGAAGCCGTCATGCGCAGTAGAGACAAACACTTGGCCTTAGATCCCTGCATGCGCACCTCCGCAGTTTAAGTAGCGCACAGCTCAGCATAGACCTTCGCACGCGCACCTCCGCAATTGACACAGCAGCGCGAGGATCACATACAACCCGACCTCGCACGCGCACCTCCGCAATTGAGAGAGAGAGAGAGAGAGAGAGAGTTAATGTGTGAGCAAGTATGTGTGTGTGTGAGCAAGAGTGTTAGTTTGTTCCTGCATGTGTGTGTGAGCAAGTGTTTGTTCCTGTTTGTGTGTGTTTGTGAGCAAGGAGGTTAGTTTGTTTGTGTGTGTGTCAGAAAGAGTGTTTGCTCCTGTGTGTTTGTCTGTTAGTGTGTGAGCAAGTGTGTGTGAGCAAGAGTGTTATTTTGTTCCTTTGTGATTGTCAGCAAATGTTTGTTTGTGTGAGCAAGAGTGTGAGTTACTTTGTGTGTCAGAAAGTATTAGTTTGTTGTGTGTGTGTGAGAGAGTGTGTGAGTTTGTTCATGTGAGAAATAGAGGCCTATTTATCAAGCCGTCAACCACAATTACACTGGAATTCCGCAGCGTAATTGTGGCGAGCTTGATTCGCCTTATTTATCAAAGCCTACAGATCGGCAAAAGTAGAATTTTGTGACATAACATACGATCCGCCGGTCTCAGTCTGACACAGATCAATGCTTATGTCACTACAGATATTCCGAATGTAAATTCGGCACTATCTGACTACTTTTGTAAGTTAACAAAAATCTACCAGGTACGCTCGCCACTATTCCGGCCCAGCGTACCTGGTTTTCAATCCGCCTCGCTGGAGGCGGTGGATGCCATAGGAATCAATGGGAGTCTGAAAGCAAGGAAAGCTAATGTTCGCTGCTGCCTGATATCTCATTGATTTCTATGGGAGAATAAAAGTAACGTTTACACCTAACACCCTAACATGTAACCCGAGTCTAAACACCCCTAATCTGCCACCCCCTACACTGCTGCCACCTACATTATACTTATTAATCCCTAATCTGCCGCCCCCTACACTGCCGCCACCTACATTATACTTAATAACCCCTAATCTGCCACCCGACACATCCGCCGCCTACATTATACTTATTAACCCCTAATCTGCCGCTCCAGACACCGCCGCCACCTACATAAAGTTATTAACCCCTATCCCACTGCTCCCTGAGCCCACCACAGCTAAATAAAGTTATTAACCTCTAAACCTAACAACCCGCTAACTTTCTATTAAATATTAACTCATTCCTATCTTATAATCAATTTAAACTTACCTTAAAAGGGCCTTTTGCGGGGCATTGCCCCAAAGAAATCAGCTCTTTTACCTGTAAAAAAAAAAAATACAAACACCCCCCAACAGTAAAACCCACCACCCACACAACCAAACCCCCCCCCCCCCAAATAAAAAACTAACTAAAAAACCTAAGCTCCCCATTTCCCTGAAAAGGGCATTTGGATGGGCATTGCCCTTAAAAGGGCATTTAGCTCTATTTCACCCAAACCCCTAATCTAAAAATAAAACCCACCAAATAAACCCTTAAAAAATCCTAACACTAACCCCTGAAGACTGACTTACAGTTTTGAAGATCCGACATCCATCCTCCAAGAAGCCGGCAGAAGTCTTCATCCAAGCGGCCGAAGTCTTCATCCAAGCCCACAGAACTCTTCATCCAGACAGCATCTCCGTGGGCGCCAGGAGCGGCGGTTTAGGGGTTAATAACTTTATTTAGTTGCGGCGGGGTCCGGGTGCGGCAGTATATGGAGAACGTATTCAGGTCCGCGGCAGTGATGTTGGGTGATGTCAGGCGAGCATATTGGTGCCGGCGAATACAGCACAGTTGACGGCTTGATAAGTAGGCCTCATAGTGTGTTTGTTTTTATACGTGTATGTGTGAGCAAGTGTGTGCATTGTGGGTGTTGTAAGAAACATATATCGCAGAACTGAGTTGCAGGGTTTAGATTGGGATTTTTGTTTAAAAGGGCCTATTATATTTACCTGTGTGCCTAAGACTCTAAATAGTAGAGTAAGGGGATGCTGGGGGCTGCAGGGGCCGTGTACATGATTTTAATTGGAATTTGGGCATATATCTAGTATGAACAATATTTAGGGGTTATGCCTCTGATCTAAACTAAAATGTTGGTATATAGGTGGCATGATGGGTCAACAGAAGCTATGTATCTGATCCTAGGTCTCATTGGGCCCAGAGCTGGCATAAAGTGACCTGCAAGAGACAAACAATTAATATTAGGTCTTATCTGGGCAGCAATAAAGGGATGAGACCATACATCTGTTCAGATATCTAATTTAGGCTGTGGGGCCATGTATCTGACCTGATCACTCATTAGAGCATACAGCTGATCTGAAGTCTCATTTGGTTATATATTTTGCACAAATGGGGCTAGAGGGGTATGAAAGGGATGAAACACCATGTATGTGATCTAAACTATCACTTGCACATATAGGGCTAGATTACAAGTGAGGCGCAAATGGTTTTGCACTAGTGCAATCATGTTTTTGCAAGCCATTATCATTTCACTTATATTACAAGTGAAGCGAAATTGCGCTAGCGCAATCGCCTTTACCCTTGTTTCCAAAACTAAAAAGTTGCATAAAACACTTCAAAAATACATTAAAGAGTACACTTACATTCATATTAACATTCTCTAATAAAAATAATTTCAAAAAAATATTCCACAAAAATGTTATAAGGGTTCAAAGATATGAGATCTCTGGTGTTAGAAAAAAAATAAATATATATATATATATGTATGTGTGTGTGTACATACACTCACCGGCCACTTTGTTAGGTACACCTGTTCAATTGCTTAGTAACACAAATTGCTAATCAGCCAATCACATGGCAGCAACTCAATGTATTTAGGCATCTAGATGTGGTGAAGATGACTTGCTAAAGTTTAAACTGAGCATCAGAATGGAGAAGAAAGGGGATTTAGGTGACTTGAACGTGGCATGTTTGTTGGTGACAGACGGGCTGGTCTGAGTATTTCAAAAGCTGCTGATCTACTGGGATTTTTATGAAAAACAATCTCTAGGGTTTACAGAGAATGGTCCAAAAAAGAGAAAATATCCAGTGAGTGGCAGTTGTGTGGACAGAAATGCTTTGTTGATGTCAGAGGTCAGAGGAGAATAGGCAGACTGGTTTGAGATAGTAGAAAGGCAACAGTAACTCAAATAACCACTCTTTACAACTAAGGTATGCAGAATACCATCTCTGGATGCAAAACACATCGAACCTTGAAGCATATGGGCAACAGCGGCAGAAGACCACACCGGGTGCAACTCCCGTCAGCTACAAACAGGAAACTGAGGCTACAACTCGCACAGGCTCATCAAACTTGGACAATAGAAGATTGGAAAAACGTTGCCTGGTCTGATGAGTCTCAATTACATCTGCAGCATTCAGATGGTAGTGTCAGAATTTGGCGTAAACAACATGAAAGCATGGATCCATCCTGCCTGGTATCAACGGTTCAAGCTGGTGGTGGTGTAATGGTGTGGGGGATATTTTCATGGCACACTTTGGACCCCTAAGTACCAATTGAGCATCGTTTAAATGCCACGGCCTACCTGAGTATTGTTGCTGACCATGTCCATACCTTTATAATTAAGGTGTACCCATCTTCTGATGGTTACTTCCAGCAGGATATAGCACCATGTCAAAAAGCTCAAATAATCTCAAACTAATTTCTTGAACATGACAATGAGTTCACTGTACTCCAATAGCCTCCACAGTCACCAGATCTCAATCCTATAGAGCAGCTTTGGGATGTGGTGGAATGGGATATTCACATCATGGATGCGCAGCCAACAAATCTGCAGCAACTGCTTGATGCTATCATGTCAATATGGACCAAAATCTCTGAGGAATGTTTTCAACACCTATTTGAATCTATGCCATGAAGAATTAAGGCAGTTCTAAAGGCAAAAGGGGGTCCAACCCGGTACTAGCAAGGTGTACCTAATAAAATGGCCGGTGAGTGTATATATTAATGTATTTATATGTGTATGTACCGTATATGTATTTACAGTATAAAAACATTAATATATATGTACACATATATAGACATACAGTATATATAAGTGCATTATATCCCTTTGCCATTAAGCAGATAAAAACATGATAAAACATATATATTCAATATTCATATTTAAAGGGACAGTCTACACCAGAATGTTTATTGTTTTAAAAGATAGATAATCCCTTTATTACCCATTTCCCAGTTTTGCATAACCAACACAGTTATATTAATATACTTTTAACCTCTGTGATTATCTTGTATCTAAGCCTCTGCAAACTGCCCCTTTTTTCAGTTCTTTTGACAGACTTGCAGTCTAGCCAATCAGTGCCTGCTCCCAGATTACTTCACATGCACAGTGTTATCTATATGAAATATGTGAACTAACACCCTCTAGTGGTGAAAAACTGTTAAAATGCAATCTGAAAGAGGTGGGCTTCAAGGTCTAAGAAATTAGCATATGAACCTCCTAGGTTAAACTTACAACTAAGAATACCAAGAGAACAAAGCAAAATTGGTGATAAAAGTAAATTGGAAAATTGTTTAAAATTACATGCTCTATCTGAATCATGAAAGTTTATTTTAGCCTAGACTGTCCCTTTAATAAAGATTTTAACTATGAATTTACTGTAAATATTTCACATTTACTAATGCGAATATGCTATGTTGTTTTTTTTTTCCCCATTGACTTCTATAGTAAATGCGAAAAGGCGATGGAATTTGCATGATCTCGGGTGTTAGCTTTTATTTTCCACTTTCTACATTGATCTCTATAGAGGAATACATGCATGCACACACGAAAAGGAAGTTTGCTTTTTTTGCTCTATTCGGGTTAACAGTAGCGCAAAATAAGTTTTATTGGAGCTTCTAATACGAACACAACCCGAAAAGCGCAAAAATTTTAATTCAAGGGGAGTTTTTGCTTACGCAAAAAAAAATACCGTACCACATGTAATCTAGCCAATTACTGCTATTTTGGTAAATAAATATTATTTAATTGACAATATATATATATATATATATATATATATATATATATATATATATATATATAGATATAGATATAGATATATATATAGGCAAATTGTGGTCACCAAGCACTCACGTTGTACATATGATGCCTAGGTGCAGTGCATAAGGACAATATAAACAAAAGCAGAGACCGCACTCATAGGTCTTATTTTCACCACCACTGTGGACTTTATTCAATCTGTAACGTTTCGGGGTTTCCCCCTTTGTCAAACATAACAAATAACATAGTGCAAGCCCTTTATGTACATAAATAAAATCTCTCTTACCCCAGGTGAAAACCATCCAGCTCTGCCTGCGACGGGCTTCCGGCAGCGTTTACTCCGCGCAACTGCGCATGCGCGAGGCAGCACTATGGAACCCGCAGCAGGCCAACTGAAAAAAAGCAAAGTAAAAATTACCGTAACTTGGCAACGGTAATGCTTAAACCGATACAAAGGAACAGCGCTGTAAGAATAACATCTACATGATACAAAGACACCCCATTTATATTTCTAACACATCCTCATCAGTATTCTAAAAATTAAGGTATCAAAATGACTGATATGTACATCTGAAACATTGTCATCATACACTGGCATTTTAGCCCGGTATCTGAGGAGGGGGTGGGGGGCTAAGTATTGACAGCGATATGCTTGCAGATATTAAATCTGCCTAGAGAGACTGTTGGACATATATAAAACTTTCATATATATATATATTACAATACACACAAGAATAAAGTCTAGCACTCGCTCACAAGCTCTCAGCTAAGTTTTAAGAAAGAAAGTCAGTTACCGCATTTGGCCAAATGGGACAAGCACAGGTACCACGTCAAGGTCTCTTCCAAAACCTGGGACCCTAATACAGCCACACATATGCAGGCTCCCACACAGGTGCAAGCTCATATTCAAACAAACTAGGAACTAGTCAGGGTTCACAGACTTTTGCAATCACCCTTAAGCACAAGCAAAACAAGGAAAGTGGAACAGAACTCCCAGACTGGACCGGGGACACATCACATTACCCTGAAACATATATATATAGATAGATATAAACAAACTATTATCATTAGTTAACATTAAGTATAACACTTTGCACAGGTTTCCAGGGTAAGGGAAACGTAAGACAACACAGCAAAGCAAATATAGGTAAACTACTGTGTGTGTAAGCCCTTAGGTTGAATAAGTGGGGTAAAGAAAATCCTCTAGAGTGTAGTGTGTGGAAAGGTGAAGCAATGTGGAGTGTACAGCTCTGTGGAGCTAAATGAATAATTTCACTACTGAAAGATGCTGCTCCAGTATAGTGCAGAAAATGCACCTAACAGTTTGCCTCTGGAGTTTTATAAGATAATGGGACCTATTTACTATGGTGCGAGCGGACATGATCCGATATAGCGGATCATGTCCGCTGCACATCGATAAATGCTGACAGCATACACTGTCTGCATTTATTATTGCACCAGCAGTTCTTGTGAACTGCTGTGCAATACCTCCCCCTGCAGATTCGCTAGCAGGGGGTGTCAATCAAACCGATCGTATTCGACCGGGTTGATTTCTGTCCGCCGCCTCAGAGCAGGCAGACAGGTTATGGAGCAGCAGTCTTCAGACCACTGTTTCATAACTGCTGTTTCCAGTTCGACTACGGCTCTATGCTGAAATTCATCAGCTGTTTGTTATGCTGACCTCCCTATTTTATTTGGCCTGGTATCCTGGCTTCTTAACGGATGTTTCAATAAAAGTTTGTTAATTTTTATACTTCATTACTGGCTGGTGCTCCTACCCTTTGTGCCTGTACACCTTTGTTTTGGTTCACATGTTTTTTTTAAATATCAAATCTAAACTTGAAAATGGGGCAGAACTGCTGTACTTAGGCCACTAAATTTTAATTGCCCCCTGGGTCAAAAGTTGCCAATCCTTTCCTGCACACAGAAGATTGAAGAGATAAGCATTGAAATTTAAATTTTCAAGTGTTCTAAATATTGGGATTTAGTTTACAGGGAGAGGCATGTGTATAGCTAGCAATAGCAAAACCCAGTAGCGCATTGCTGTGTTGCCTACCTAGGCATGCTTTTTCAACAAAGGATACCAAGAGAACAAAAAGTTCACAATAGAATTAAAATTGCATATCTTATCAATGAAAGTTTAATTTTTAAAAGGACAGAATCACTTTAGCTAAGCAAACTACTATTCCATTAGAATACAACACTTCATTCAAGGACATATTTATAAGACTTGTTTCATATTGGCTAAGAGGTAACCTCTAGAGTTACAGTTCACCTCTGCCTCATTGTCTGTGGTTAGAGGTGGGGAGTTACCATGGAGCCTGTGATGTCACAGAGGAGCTTTTGCTCACAAACAGGTATCAGCTCTTGAGTCAGTGATCACATCACACTTGCTCTGACAATGGATAGGACATTAGTAGCTTATCATAGAAAAGCTTTTCAGCAGACTGTTTTTTTTTGTCTTCAGACCAGCAGTTTGTGGTGTTTGAGTAGCAGATGCTATAACTTTATAGTGTGACCGTTTATCAGAGATGGTCTCTGAGAAGATTTCACTGGATAAGATTCAAGATCATCCATAGATGATTAAATTTGCCAATACTTTCTTTTGTGATGCTGTTGTGGAAATAATCTTCATCAATTCCAAAATGCAGCTTTGCCATTTTACTAAAAGAACCTGGTTAAAATCTTGGTCGTTGGACATGGTTTATAAAGGCAGATTTTGTTTACTCCTTTTCAGGGGAAGATTTTATTCAAACCTGGACTGTACACATGTATTCCTATGCCTGTTTTTGAGGTTTTGACACTCTTCTTCAAGGTAGGAATCCTTTGTCTAGGAAGATTTATCATAAGGCCTGGAAATGTTTTCTTTCCTGGTGTCACAGTAAGAGTTTCCTTGGACAACTGAATTATGTTACAGGGTTCAGAGTATAGAATACAACAGGAGTAGATGATTGCGTAATCACTGTAGTAGAAATCTGGTAACTGAGATATGTTGCAGGGTCAGAGTATATAATAGAGTTGTAGCAGATGACTGGATAATTGCAGTAATACTTGTCTGGTAGTTTTGTTGCTGGGACAGGGTATACAATACAGTTGTATACAGTTTTAGCAGATGACCGAAAAATCACAAAAATACTTGTCTGGTAACTGAGCTAGCAGTGTCAGGATATACAATACAGTTGTAGCAGATTTGTAACTGAGTTATGCTGCAGGATTAGGGTATAGAATTTACTTGTAGCAAATGGATGGAGGATCACAATAATGGTTCGTTGGGAACTGAGATATGTTGCAGGGTTTAGAATATACAATATAGTGGTGTCCAGGATAAATATGGCAGAATAAACAAAAAAATACAGCAGGGTACATGCGGGCAGTAGAACTCAATCAGAGGAAATCAGGCAGGAATGGAATGACTTGAAATACACAGGGAAAAGGTGCATTGGAACAGACACATAGTAAACTGCAACTAAGCTGGTGCATTGAGCCTAGGCATGAGAATTTTCTTTAATAGAAACTGAATCAGAGATCAGGTGGGAGATAACTAATCAGACAGGTTCCAGCAAAATAGGTTGATGCCAAAAGCAAACTGACTGACAGGGAAAACCAGTAACATCCTTAAAGAGACAGTGGCATCAAGCAGGCAGGCATGACACAGGCGCTGTTTGCCATTAGACAGGTGTTTAACCCTTTGAGTGCTAATGACGGCTCTGAGCCGTCACAGAGTTTCCCACTCTGGTGTTAATGACGGCTCAGAGCCGTCACTAGCACTCTTCCACCTTGAGGGAGATCTGGGGGCTCCTACCCCAGCGATCGTGCCTGTAGAGTGACAGGCATCACCGGGGCTTCCCGTTTTGCGTGGTGACGTCACGCGTAATAACATGATGACGTCCCTGTGCAACTTTATTTATACTTAACAATGTTAAGTATAGAAGCAGGGGGCATGCTGCTTAGAAGCCTGTATCTCAGACATCTAAACAGCTACAGACCCCCAAGACCCACCATTGGAAAGGTAATTGCCTAACCTTTCCAACAGTTTAAGTCTTGGGGATCTGAAGAAAAATTTAAAAAAAGTTAAAAAAATGTTTGTTCAAAAAAATAAAAATAAACTTTAAAAATCTTAGCACCCAGGTGGGAAAGTGGTTAGCACTCAAAGGGTTAATCAGGTATCTCCTCCTTGTAACCTTTTTGGCCCTACATGTGTTATAAACAACATCCTTTACACTTATACATGGGCCGGATTTAACAAGCAGCAGATGCTGCTATGCACGCCTGAGGTTTCAGGTCCGCTACAGCGAATCATGTCCGCCCTCCATTTGATAAATTGGCCCCATGGCTTGGACACTCAACTTCTGTCTGGAAGATAATATATTTTACATCATCTGGATGTGGTAAGGGTTTTAAAATTGTCATTAGGGGCCACTAAGATATTTTTTGACAAACTTCTTCCTTATTTGTGCATTTTTTTTATGAATCTCATAGGGTCAGAAAGCTTAAGCATTTACACTTGCTTCTTGGCTAAAGCAAATTATGCGTAAGGCTGTTAGCGAGATCTGTTTCTACTTCTAGGGCCTTTAGGAATTAAGTATCTGTGGAACAAATCAGCAAGACATCTATTTAGTTCTTACATTATTTTACTATATTTTATCATTTTGATGTTTTTGACTCTTATGTTTTTAGCAGGAAAGTTCTCCAGGTAGCTGTTTTCATGTCTTAAATTCATGTTCCGCACTTTTACGGTTATCTCGTGGACTCCACAGCTTGAGTATTAAGTCACAGATGTGATGTCTCGTGGATTCTTAACACTTTATGAAAGAAAACAAAATTTATACTTAGCTCATAATTTAATTTCTTTTATGGTAATGAGAGTCCACAATATCTCCCCATTGCTATGCTCATTTGGCAGCAGTTTATACTTCATTTACCCTTCCTTGATCTTTCCTGCTTTTCTGTTCCTTTCCTTCCTTGGCCATATGTTTGACTGATGTAATCAGTAAAATGGATGGGATTAAAAGCTCTTGTTATGTTGCGTATTGTTTGCCTCCTCCTAGTGGACTGGAGTATAATCCCACATGTGATTTCTCATGGACTCTCACCGCCATGAAATAAATGAATTTATCAGGTAAGCATAATTTTTTTTAAGTTCTTCTTTTGAAATCAAAATGATACAAATTGTATAAGTACTTTTTAAAAGATTTGTCTAAATCTGTAATTATCCTGAGAGCTTACAAATCATGTAGCAAATTTCCTTAACCTATTTTTTTAGCTGGTATATGTTTATATACTAACTTTCTATGATTTATTTTTTATATAAACAGGTCTCTTTACTTGAGCTTCCCAAGAATTTTTTAATAGAACCGTTCATCAAACCATCGTAATGGAGGAAGAGGTAATCTGTTTTAATTACCACCTCTTTTGGGTTAAGCGCGTTTTAAATTTGTGTTTTTGATAAAAGTATTTGCTTTTGCTGCCAACACCTCTAGAGGACCAAAATGGAAACCAAGCAGAGTGATATTCTCTGTAGGGAACTGGAATGGTAGAGAGTTTGTGGAGCTGGAAAAGAGAAGGGGATTTAGTTTAATACGTTTTTTCAACTAGTGCTTTTCATTAATTGTTTTAATATTAGAATAACAGTTTTATTTTGTTCTCGGAAGGACCAAAAACTACACCAAGCAGAGTGACACCTCCCCTCTTCCTCTATGGAGTAGTGGATTAATAGTGGGATGGTGTAGGAGGGAGAGAGGAAGTGATTGTCACATTGGTTGATGCACCTTTTTGTTTTTTTTGGAAAAAGCAGATAATCTTAAGGAAAATATAGCAGTGGAATTACTAATGTTTGAATGTGTGTCTTCTTTGTTAAAGGGCCAGTCAATGTTTAAATTAATATTATATATTTATGTGGATAGTGGAAAGGATTTTAAAAATGTAACTCCCCCAAACTCATGCTTACCTCACTTTACCTTCCTCGCCAGCCTCCTCTGCTCTGGTTTCTTCAGCAGCAAGGTATCTCAGGCATGACCTGGTGCACTGTGATTAGACAGCGTGCCTGTGATGTACTGTTGAAGAAACCTGAAGAGCAGTAGAGGCTGGTGACAAAGGTAATGTGATTACGATTTGTGGAAGGGGTATAAATCTGTTGTGATCCTGAGAGGACACTAATCATGTAGCGATATTCTTCACCCTCTTTATGTTCTATATGTTTGTACAATAACTTTGTATGTTTTAATATTCTTTAAACAGGTCTCTTTACTCGAGCTGCCCAAAAAGTTTTAAAAAGAACTGTTCATCAAACCCTCGGAATGGAGGAAGGAAGTAAGTTATTTTATTTAACACCTATTTTAGGTTAAAACCTTTATAAATTAGTGTTTTTTAGTAAAAGCATTTAGGAGAGTTGTCTAAACCACTACAGGAGCCAAATGGAAGCCAAGCAGAGTGGCACTTCCCCTCATCCTCTGAGGGGAGCTGGAGTGGTAAAGAGCTTGTGGAGGTGACAGAGGGGAGGGGATTGTCACACTGTTTAGTCTGTGTTTGGCTTCTGTAGAAAGCAGTAGGTGATCTTATGGACTTTATTTCAAAAAAATTAGATAGATGAAAGTGATATATCTTTGTTTGTTTTAATATTTTTAAACAGGTCTCTTTACTTGAGCTTTCCAAGAAGTTTTAAATAGAACTGTTCTTTAAACCCTTGGAATTGAGGAAGAGGTAAGTTATTTTATTTACCATCTCTTGGGTAAAACAGTTTTTTGCTAAAATATATTTTTTATATTAAGCTAAACTAACTTTGTATATTTTTTTAAACAGGTCTCGAGCTTCACAAGAAGTTTAAGATAGAACTGTTCATCAAACCATTGGAATGAAGGAAGAGGTAAGTTATTTTATTTTCCATCACTTTTGGGTTAAACCATCTTTACTTTATTTGTGTTTTTTGATAAAAGCATTTAGATATGTCTTATATTTAGCTAAACTTTAATATTTTATAAACAGGTCTCGAGCTTTCCAAGAAGTTTAAGAACTGTTCATCAAACCCTTGGAATGGAGGAAGAGGTAAGTTATTTGTTTCCTCATCCTTTTTGGGCTAAACTGTTTTATTTGTGTGTTTTGTTTTTTTATAAAAGCATTAAGATAAGTTTTGTATTTTGCTAAACTAATTTTTTATGTTTTATTGTAATATTTGTAAACAGGTATTGGGCTTCCCAAGATGCTTTTAAAAGAACTGTCTATCAAACCCTTGGAAGAGGAAGAGGTAAGGCATTTTTTACCATCTCTTTTGGGTTAATCACTTTTTCTTTCATAAGGTGGTGAGAGCCCATGAGCCATCACATGTGGAATTAAACTCCAGTCCATTTGGAGGAGGCAAACAATACCCAACAAACTAGTAGCCTTTAATCCCTCCCACTCCCCAGTACACCTCAGTCTTATTTGCCTCCAAAGGAGAAGTGCTCTTCAGGGGTTCTCAGACCTATGTGAGACACATTATCCCCTTCTGAGAGCTGTGAATAGGAAAATGGGATTTACAGGAGTAAACTGGCAGTGATAGTAATTCTCCCTTGTGAGTTTGTCACTGGCCTGCTTTAGGTGTTACCAGAGGCGTAACTAGAAACCCCAGGGCCCAGGTGCAAGAATCTAAGATTTTGATACATATCTTTTTTTTCTTTTCTTTTTTACATTTAACACAGAAAAAAAATGTAAATCAGATTACATGTCTGCAAAAGGAGGTACCCTGTGCCCACAGTCTGTGAGATGGTCTGACCCCCTATTACTGTATATAGTGACACTGTTTAACCCACCAGTACTGTATATAGTGAGTTAGTGACACAGTCTGTAATCTGCCGGTGAGATGGCTGGCCTGACCCTACCCACCCCAGTACTTTATAAAGTGACCACAGTAGTCTGTGACATGGTCCAGCCCCCCCATACTGTATATAGTGGTACTGTATACACTGACACTGTTTACTCCCCGCCCCCCCATGCTGTAGTAACAAGGTCTGTAATTTCCACAAACATACACACACACATACATGCATAAATACACACACAGTCACATACACACATACACACACACACACACACACCCATAAACACCAATGGGTAAAACAGAAACACTAACCCCTGTAGTCAGAGACACTAGTGAAGCATCATGTCACACTCACATGATATCAGTGCAGTGCAGTGACAGTGGCAGGTCAATGTTTTTTATTGTAAAAAAAATAAAAAACAATTTTGAAGCTGGGGCCCAGTCGCAATTGCACACTCTGCACCCCCTGTATTTTCGCCCCTGGGTGTTACTGGGAATTATCCTTCAGTCTCCTCCTGTTGGCCTCTTGATGTACACCTGCTTCAGATCTAACCAGGATGGACTATTGTGCTGGACGCAGGTTTACTGAAGCTGGGTTAGAAAGGTGGAGCATGTAACAGGTAGGTGAAGAGGAGCATTCACATAGCCCACAGGTTATTGGTATGTATATTGTTAATTTTGCACCTAACCTGAGGACAATACACACATAGGTGTACTAGTAACAGCTTAAATGTTTCCCGCTGTACCTGCTGCACTCACCTGGTATCCTGTGACTACCTCACCAATAGTACCCACTGGGTATCCTGCTTTACCTGCTGCACTCACCTAGTATAACGGGACAGCTTACTGAGACTGTATCCTGCTGTATCAGTGGCAGCTTACCTGTATCCAGCTGTACCTGCTGCCATCACCTGGTATCCTGTGATAACCTGCTGAGTCTCCTGTATCCTTCTGTACCAGTGGCCACTTATTTGTATCTAGCAGTACCTGCTGCACTTACCTGATATCTCGTGACAGCCTCACCAACAGTACCCGCTGGGTATCCTGTGCCTGCTGAGTTTCCTGTATCCTGTTGCTGAGTCTCCTGTGCTTACTGTACCAGTGGCAGCTTACCTGAATCTTGTTGTTACTACTGCATCTATCTGGTATCCTGTGCAAGTCTGTCCACCTATACCTGCTGGACATTGCTCCTGCCAGTCTTACGGTACCTGACTTTTGGCCTGTTCCTGGACTCTGTTCTTGTTTTACCCTTAGTTTTTGTTTCTCTTGCTTTATTAAAACTTTTTAAAACACTTTTGGTTTCCTGTACGTCTATTACTGCATATCGAGAGTGTGAGTTTGTGTGTGTGTCAGAGTGTGTTCACGCCTGTATGTGTCAGTGTGAGTTTGTGTGTGTCTGAAAATGTGTGAGTTTGTGTGTATGTGTGAGTAAGCTTGTGGTTTTTTGTGTGTTGTAAGACACACATATTGCAGAACTGCTTTGCAGGGTTTAGATTGGGATTTTTTTTAAAGCAGCTATTACATTTACCTGTGTGCCTAAGACTCTTGGGACCTGACTGAATAGAGTAAGAGCATAAATATAATAAAGAATAATAAAGGATATATGTATAATAGTTCAGGGGAAAAGATTATACGTGTCTTTCGATATTGCACTTGTGTTTTTAAGGTATTATACTATATTTGATTGTTTTTAAGATTCAACAGGATCTCACAAGAAACCCTGGACATTTGTTTTTTGACACGTCACTTTATCACCGACTGCGGTCATATTGAAGAGTGAAAAATCTTTTTTCTGGAACTATTATAGATATATCCTTGATTATTCTTTATCACATTTATTCTCACTTCTTTGTATGTGATTTTATTGTGCTTTTACTTTTCCTTTGAGTAGAGTAAAAGGATAACAAGGGACTACAGGGGCTGTGTACATTGTCTAAAATGTAATTTGGGCATATATTGGGTATGAAGAATATTCAGGGGTTATGCCTCTGATCTGAACTCAAATTTTGGTATATAGGTGGCATGATGGGTCCAAAGAGACTATGCAGCTGACCTCAGGTCTCATTGGGCACAGAGCTGGCATAAAGTGGCAGGCTGCAAGATTCAAACAATTAAAGTGAAGGTCAATTTTATGCCAATGGACTACTGCAATTTACTCAATAACATATTAGCATTCCAGTCGCTAACTTTATTTTTCGCAACCGTTTTTACTTTTTATAAAAAACTAAATATTATACTCTTCGTTTCCATTGCGACTCCTCCCCTCCACCACTTCCTTATTCAGCACTAGTGACGTAGCGAGCGGTCCCGCACTCGCTATACGTCAGTCAAAAGCGCATGCACAAGATTTCCAACAAACTGCGCATGCGTATCATTATCTGTCAAATAAATAGTATTGTCAATTATAGTATGTATTCAATAACATAATTTTAATATTTGTATAATTCCAAGTTTTAAAATTCAGTCTGTGGCATATTACATATCAGTAGATATGATTACTTGTAGCACGATCGTTGTGAGTGATGATATGTATCAAAATAAGAAGAAGGAAGTGAAATACGCATGCTCGTCTCATGAACGAGCCGGAGAGGTATATGACGCTATTGCGGGTGTAACGCATGCGCATAAGTGTGGCCGGACTGTTAGCCGACGGACATTTGGCCGACAGACATTTGGCAGATGGACATTTGACCAACGGATAATAGTCTGACACACAAGTGGCTGTCAGATAACAGCCCTCGGCCGAACTCGGAACATGCTTCGGCATTCTGTCCGTTGGCCAAATGTCCGTCGGACAAAATGCTGTCGGCCAAATGTCCGTCGGCATTTTGTCAGAGCACCGTGCATAAGTGAGTAATGAGGTTGTGAAAAAGGGGCTGAACGCCCCAGGGGGGGAAACGGAGATTGGAGAATTGAATCTTCCAATTCTGTCAATCAATATAGGCAAGATGGCGGGCGGGTGGTCGGATGGACGAAAAAAGTACAACGGAGGCTAAATAAAAGGTAAAAAAATATGATTTGAGGATAAATGATGAATGAACGTCAAGCTTATTTATAATCAACTGCAGAACTGCGTGAGCGACTCACCCGGACTTGACCTTCACCTTAATATTAGGTCTTATCTAGGCATATAGCAGCAATAAAGGGGGTTACTGAGGCCATACATCTGTTCAGATATCTAATTTAGGCTGTGCGGCTTTATATCTGACCTGATCTCTCATTAATGCATACAGATGAGCTAAAGTCTCCTTTAAATGGATATTTTGCACAAATGGGGCTACAGGGGCATGAAAAGGGATGAAATAGCATGTATGTGATCTAAACTATTTCTTTCACATATAGCTGGCAAAACATTGCTTCTATTTTGGTAAACAAATATTATTTCTCATGTATGTATCTTAGTGTGTTTGATTAAAAGCATGTATTATGTGGTTGTAGGTTAGGGACCTAGGGAGGAAGAGACCTTGATGACCCTGAGACTATCACTATTTAGCTAAACGCTGTAACTCTTCCCTTTTTCTTTTAGTCTAGCTGTGTGCTTGCAGAGAGTGCCAGACTTTCTATCTTTTTTTAGAATTATATGTAAATAAAATGTTTTCTCATCATAGTGCAGCCCTAGTTTTCGTATCATTTCTCAATTTCTGTCTTATATCTAAGCATGAGCATTCACTTGAGTCACTCTTTTGAGACTAATGAGCTACCATGTTTAAAAGTATGTGCAGTTGGGGGGAACTTTTGTGTGGAGCCATGATAGGTCGCAAGATTGTTTGCTGAACCAGCCTAAAGAAATGATCAGCTCCAAATCTGTTTAAACTGCCCCATCGGATATTGCTTTTCACTTCATGACATGTAGCAGATTATGCTCTTTTGACTACTTTTTCAACATTAGTTGCAGCTTTAGTCTATTGGAAACTATACAAGGCTGTGGCATACTAATTACCCCCTGGGAGCTGTTGTCTGTCGTTACAAGCTAGTGCTTTCTCATCAGTCACTACAGACAGCAAAACTTTCAAATTACAGCAAAACGCAAGCTACCGCTTAATATTTCAATATCCTGTGGGGATGGAAGACCGTATCTTAGAGAGAGAGATTCGGGAGCTGCTGACCTACCACCATGATGCACTTGAAGAAACCTTGCAGGCCGCTTACAGCCCCTCCTGACTATATAACAAACTTGTTTTTTTCACCCACAAATACCCATCCATCAACTGCCACCCTATGTTGTGCGAGCGGAGGAAAGTTTGGAAGCAGACAGTGAGGTCCTGAGAGACAGTCTACCAATACAGCCATGTGAAATTATACCTAACCCTACTATAGTTGGTTTCAAACAAGATACCACCTTCCTTATGACTTTCAGGAGCAGGACCCCTCATCAGCGATCTCAAGGTATACCTGCCGTCTCCCCACTTTACCTGAATCCTAGCAAATTAAACCATCTCAGCTTGATAGCTGACGGCCAGCGAAAAGACTGTAACACCCTCGCAACATACTCATTCACACAAAACTCTGCTGGTACCTCTATTGAGACTCACGATGAGAC
This sequence comes from Bombina bombina, assembly GCF_027579735.1. Classification (NCBI taxonomy): domain Eukaryota; kingdom Metazoa; phylum Chordata; class Amphibia; order Anura; family Bombinatoridae; genus Bombina; species Bombina bombina. The sequence continues at coordinate 926,697,145 of NC_069500.1, forward strand.
CGGGCCTATTAATGCTGCGGCAGTGCAGTACCCACAACACCCCAAGCAACACCTTATGGGACATTACATTAACAGAGACGCTGTTTTCACTCCTTGCCTCGCAAAAAAAATAGAAACCTATTCAGCAGATATGGAGTAGGGTAAGTTTATACAACATGCTAATTAGAGAGTTCCCCCCAAGTGTCACTCCCTTATCCTAAAGTCTATGGGGACTCTGATCATACCTGCTTATGAACGATATGACAAATTATATTCAGGGGACTCTATGGTCTATTGTTGAATCTTTTATATATCACAACTACTGGTGAAAATTAATGTGTGATACTGTTAGTTGGCTAATTGAAGCTTCTTTAGCATAAAATGGAGATATATTCCTAAATTAGAATTTGAAATACGTTATAGCTTCTTTGTATAAGAAGAACATGCTGCATATTCACAACACTTTTGTATACACCACTCTATGTCCTGCAAACGTATAAGAGAACACCCAGCATAAATGGAGTGGTATAAGCCTGTACAGTGAACTAATTACAGAGTTCTCTCCAAATGCCACTCTCTTAGTCTACAGGGCCTCTGAATATATTTCATTACGAATGATGCAACAATCCATACACAGGGGACTCTGTAGACTATCATTGAATTTCTACATATGCCACAGTCACTAGTGAAAGTTCATATAAGATACTGTTTAAGTTTGTCTAATACTATGTGGAGCTATAACCCTAGATTAACACATACTTTATGGCTCATTTGTGCAATATGAACATGTTGTATATTCACAATATTTTTGCAAGCCTTTCCCTCAAATCCTTATCACTTTCTCCTCCTCATCCTGTGCTGTCTGCGGCCGAGACAGCATAGGTAGCTTAGCTAAGATGAGAGGGTATGGATTGGGCTTATGGTTTATCCATTGCTCCATCTTCATGCACATTCATTAACAAATATATTTTTATAAAGCAAAAGATCATAATCAGGGGAGCATTTTTTATTTATTTTTTATTTATTTTTTAGCCTTAAAGTGAAAGTAAATCTTAGCATTTTACAAATGCTAGGATTTACTATTGAAACAAATAAAGGGCACTTTCATTCATGAAGTATAAGATACTTCATGTAGAAAGCTCCTTTATTTAATTCAACCGATCGCCGCTCCTACAGCAGCCCACGGCTAAAAAAATTTTTGGCTGAGAGGTGACGTTTTCACCTCTTAGCCAATAGCCGTGCGGTAAATCCAGCTTGGTGCCCATGGGAGCCGAATTTAACGCATGGCTATTGGCTAAGAGGTGAAAATGTCACCTCTTAGCCAAAAAATGTTTTAACCTTGCGCTGCTGTAGGAGCTAAGAGCGGCTATCGATTGAATCAAATAAAGGAGCTTTCTACATGAAGTATCTTTTAATTCATGAATGAAAGTGCCCTTTATTTGTTTCAATAGTAAATCTTAGCGTTATATATATTGTGCTTTATACAAAAAAATCATAACCACCATAAAAAGGGTGGGCCTTATGGACTCTTGCCAATATGAAAGAAATTAATTTATCAGGTAAGTTCTTACATAAATTATGTTTTCTTTCATGTAATTGGCAAGAGTCCATGAGCTAGTGATGTATGGGATAGCAATACCCAAGATGTGGAACTCCACGCAAGAGTCACTAGAGAGGGAGGGATAAAATAAAAAACAGCCATTTTTCGCTGAAGAAAATTAATCCACAACCCAAAATATAAGTTTATTCTCATAAATGAAAGGAAAAAACTTAAAACATAAGCAGAAGAATCAAACTGAAACAGCTGCCTGAAAATGTTTTCTACCAAAAACTGCCTCCGAAGAAGCAAATACATCAAATTGGTAGAATTTAGTAAATGTATGCCAAGAAGACCAAATTGCTGCTTTGCAAATCTGATCAACTGAAGCTTCATTCCTAAAAGCCCACGAAGTGGAAACTGATCTAGTAGAATGAGCTGTAATTCCATGACCCGACTCCAAATAAGCTTGATGAATCAAAAGCTTTACCACGATGCCAAGGAAACGGCAGAAGCCTTCTGACCTTTCCTAGGACCAGAAAAGATAACAAATAGACTAGAAGTCTTCCTGAAATCTTTAGTAGCTTCAACATAATATTTCAGAGCTCTCACCACATCCAAAGAAAAAGATCTCTCTAAAGAATTCTTAGGATTAGGACACAAGGAAGGGACAACAATTTCTCTATTAATGCTGTTAGAATTCACAACCTTAGGTAAGAATTTAAATGAAGTCCTCAAAACTGCCTTATCCTGATGAAAAATCAGAAATGAGATTCACAAGAGAGAGCAGATAATTCAGAAACTCTTCTAGCAGAAGAGATGGCCAAAAGAAACAACACTTTCCAAGAAAGTAGTTTAATGTCCAAAGAATGCATAGGCTCAAATGGAGGAGCCTGTAAAGCCTTCAAAACCAAATTAAGACTCCAAGGAGGAGAGATTGATTTAATGTCAGGCTTGATACGAACCAAAGCCAAAACAAAACAATGAATATCAGGAAGCTTAGCAATCTTTCTGTGAAATTTAACAGAAAGAGCAGAGATTTGTCCTTTCAAGGAACTTGCAGACAAACCCTTATCCAAACCATCCTGAAGAAACTGTAAAATTATAGGAATTCTGAAAGAATGCCAAGAGAATTTATGAGAAAAACACCATGAATTGTAATTCTTCCAAACTTGATAATAGATCTTTCTAGAAACAGATTTGCGAGCCTGAAACATAGTATTAATCACAGAATCAGAGAAACCTCTATGACTAAGCAGTAAACATTCAATTTCCATAACTTCAAATTTAATGATTTGAGATCCTGATGGAAAAAACCTGTGAGGCCATGCTGGAGCCACCAGCAACACAAATGATTGCTCCATGATAATCTTTGAGATCACTCTTGGCAGAAGAACTAAAGGCGGGAAAATATAAGCAGGTTGATAATACCAAGGAAGTGTCAACGCATCCATTGCTTCCGCCTGAGGATCCCTGGACCTGGAACCTGGGAAGTTTCTTGTTTAGATGAGAAGCCATCAGATCTATTTCTGGAAGACCCCACATCTGAACAACCTGAGAAAACACATCTGGATGGAGGGACCACTCTCCCAGATGTAAAGTCTGACGGCTGAGATAATCCACTTCCCAATTGTCTATACCTGGGATATGAACCGCAGAAATTAGACAGGAGCTGGATTCCACCCAAGCAAATATCCAGGATACTTCTTTCATAGCTTGGGGACTGTCACTCCCACCCTGATGATTGACATATGCCACAGTTGTGATATTGTCTGTCAGAAAACAAATTAATGGTTCTCTCTTCAACAGAGGCCAAATCTGAAGAGCCCTGAAAATCACACGGAGTTCCAAAATATTGATTGGTAACCTCACCTCTTGAGATTTCCAAACCCCTTGTGATGTCAGAGATCCCCAAACAGCTCCCCAACCTGAAAGACTTGCATCTGTTATTACAGCTCCCACCTTCAGCAATATCTCTGAAAATTTCCCTGCAACTTTTCAAGCTCACACCTTCAGCAATATCTCTGAAAATTTCCCTGCAACTTTTCAAGCTCACACCTTCAGCAATATCTCTGAAAATTTCCCTGCAACTATCAAGCTCACACCTTCAGCAATATCTATGAAAAATTCCCTGCAGCTTTTCAAGCTCACACCTTCAGCAATATCTCTGAAAATTTCCCTGCAACTTTCAAGCTCACACCTTCAGCAATATCTCTGAAAATTTCCCTGCAACTTTCAAGCTCACACCTTCAGCAATATCTATGAAAAATTCCTTGCAACTTTTCAAGCTCACACCTTCAGCAATATCTCTGAAAATTTCCCTGCAACTTTCAAGCTCACACCTTCAGCAATATCTCTGAAAATGTCCCTGCAACTTTTCAAGCTCACACCTTCAGCAATATCTCTGAAAATTGCCCTGCAACTTTCAAGCTCACACCTTCAGCAATATCTCTGAAAATTCCCCTGCAACTTTCAAGCTCACACCTTCAGCAATATCTCTGAAAATTTCCCTGCAACTTTTCAAGGTAAATCAGACTGATATCTCCAATCAAGACATTGAGTGCTTTATTTTTTCCTTATATCTGTTGGGCTAATATGGAATTGGTTTTAACCTTTATTATTGTACATTCCAATCTTCGCCCCCCCTCTACTCTTTTCCAAGACACACCTCCCCCTACTCCTCCTTGAAAATGTCACCTCTTAGCCAAAAAAATTTTTAACCTTGCGCTGCTGTAGGAGCTAAGAGCGGCTATCGATTGAATCAAATAAAGGAGCTTTCTACATGAAGTATCTTTTAATTCATGAATGAAAGTGCCCTTTATTTGTTTCAATAGTAAATCTTAGCGTTATATATATTGTGCTTTATACAAAAAAATCATAACCACCATAAAAAGGGTGGGCCTTATGGACTCTTGCCAATATGAAAGAAATTAATTTATCAGGTAAGTTCTTACATAAATTATGTTTTCTTTCATGTAATTGGCAAGAGTCCATGAGCTAGTGATGTATGGGATAGCAATACCCAAGATGTGGAACTCCACGCAAGAGTCACTAGAGAGGGAGGGATAAAATAAAAAACAGCCATTTTTCGCTGAAGAAAATTAATCCACAACCCAAAATATAAGTTTATTCTCATAAATGAAAGGAAAAAACTTAAAACATAAGCAGAAGAATCAAACTGAAACAGCTGCCTGAAAATGTTTTCTACCAAAAACTGCCTCCGAAGAAGCAAATACATCAAATTGGTAGAATTTAGTAAATGTATGCCAAGAAGACCAAATTGCTGCTTTGCAAATCTGATCAACTGAAGCTTCATTCCTAAAAGCCCACGAAGTGGAAACTGATCTAGTAGAATGAGCTGTAATTCCATGACCCGACTCCAAATAAGCTTGATGAATCAAAAGCTTTACCACGATGCCAAGGAAACGGCAGAAGCCTTCTGACCTTTCCTAGGACCAGAAAAGATAACAAATAGACTAGAAGTCTTCCTGAAATCTTTAGTAGCTTCAACATAATATTTCAGAGATCTCACCACATCCAAAGAAAAAGATCTCTCTAAAGAATTCTTAGGATTAGGACACAAGGAAGGGACAACAATTTCTCTATTAATGCTGTTAGAATTCACAACCTTAGGTAAGAATTTAAATGAAGTCCTCAAAACTGCCTTATCCTGATGAAAAATCAGAAATGAGATTCACAAGAGAGAGCAGATAATTCAGAAACTCTTCTAGCAGAAGAGATGGCCAAAAGAAACAACACTTTCCAAGAAAGTAGTTTAATGTCCAAAGAATGCATAGGCTCAAATGGAGGAGCCTGTAAAGCCTTCAAAACCAAATTAAGACTCCAAGGAGGAGAGATTGATTTAATGTCAGGCTTGATACGAACCAAAGCCAAAACAAAACAGTGAATATCAGGAAGCTTAGCAATCTTTCTGTGAAATTTAACAGAAAGAGCAGAGATTTGTCCTTTCAAGGAACTTGCAGACAAACCCTTATCCAAACCATCCTGAAGAAACTGTAAAATTATAGGAATTCTGAAAGAATGCCAAGAGAATTTATGAGAAAAACACCATGAATTGTAATTCTTCCAAACTTGATAATAGATCTTTCTAGAAACAGATTTGCGAGCCTGCAACATAGTATTAATCACAGAATCAGAGAAACCTATATGACTAAGCAGTAAACATTCAATTTCCATAACTTCAAATTTAATGATTTGAGATCCTGATGGAAAAAAACTGTGAGGCCATGCTGGAGCCACCAGCAACACAAATGATTGCTCCATGATAATCTTTGAGATCACTCTTGGCAGAAGAACTAAAGGCGGGAAAATATAAGCAGGTTGATAATACCAAGGAAGTGTCAACGCATCCATTGCTTCCGCCTGAGGATCCCTGGACCTGGAACCTGGGAAGTTTCTTGTTTAGATGAGAAGCCATCAGATCTATTTCTGGAAGACCCCACATCTGAACAACCTGAGAAAACACATCTGGATGGAGGGACCACTCTCCCAGATGTAAAGTCTGACGGCTGAGATAATCCACTTCCCAATTGTCTATACCTGGGATATGAACCGCAGAAATTAGACAGGAGCTGGATTCCACCCAAGCAAATATCCAGGATACTTCTTTCATAGCTTGGGGACTGTCACTCCCACCCTGATGATTGACATATGCCACAGTTGTGATATTGTCTGTCAGAAAACAAATTAATGGTTCTCTCTTCAACAGAGGCCAAATCTGAAGAGCCCTGAAAATCACACGGAGTTCCAAAATATTGATTGGTAACCTCACCTCTTGAGATTTCCAAACCCCTTGTGATGTCAGAGATCCCCAAACAGCTCCCCAACCTGAAAGACTTGCATCTGTTATTACAGCTCCCACCTTCAGCAATATCTCTGAAAATTTCCCTGCAACTTTTCAAGCTCACACCTTCAGCAATATCTCTGAAAATTTCCCTGCAACTTTTCAAGCTCACACCTTCAGCAATATCTCTGAAAATTTCCCTGCAACTATCAAGCTCACACCTTCAGCAATATCTATGAAAAATTCCCTGCAACTTTTCAAGCTCACAACTTCAGCAATATCTCTGAAAATTTCCCTGCAACTTTCAAGCTCACACCTTCAGCAATATCTCTGAAAATTTCCCTGCAACTTTCAAGCTCACACCTTCAGCAATATCTATGAAAAATTCCCTGCAACTTTTCAAGCTCACACCTTCAGCAATATCTCTGAAAATTTCCCTGCAACTTTCAAGCTCACACCTTCAGCAATATCTCTGAAAATGTCCCTGCAACTTTTCAAGCTCACACCTTCAGCAATATCTCTGAAAATTGCCCTGCAACTTTCAAGCTCACACCTTCAGCAATATCTCTGAAAATTCCCCTGCAACTTTCAAGCTCACACCTTCAGCAATATCTCTGAAAATTTCCCTGCAACTTTTCAAGGTAAATCAGACTGATATCTCCAATCAAGACATTGAGTGTTTTATTTTTTCCTTATATCTGTTGGGCTAATATGGAATTGGTTTTAACCTTTATTATTGTACATTCCAATCTTCGCCCCCCCCTCTACTCTTTTCCAAGACACACCTCCCCCTACTCCTTCACTTCATCAAATTGAAGTTTTACCTTAACACTCTCTTTGTTACAGCTCACACCTTCAGCAATATCTCTGAAAATTTGCACGCACTAGCCCCCCAAGCCTCCCTCCACCTCCCACCCTGGTGTTAACCTTAATATATAAACACCTCCTAACAGCAATTAGGTGCAGCTGTCGCAAGCTAACCATTTTAGAGACAAAAATTCACACTCACAGCCTCTGTACTGACATTTTACCATGTTCTGTTACAGTCTCCCAACCCTCATTTGCTTGCCACACACTTCACCCACTCTCAGTTTACCCTGCATTATATCAGACTTATTTCCCTCACCTTTCATGTTCATTCCCTCTCCCTTAGATTGTAAGCTTGAGAGCCTTTCTATCCGCAGGACACTTTGTATTTAAAGTGAACTACTTCTGATTGTGCTCAAGGGCAGGGAATTCCTCTCCTTTTGTATAACTCATTATTGCACCTACAACTGTAATGTACCCCAATATTTGTACTTATTTGTTTCTGTTTGTAATGCATCCTTGTAATGTTTTACTATTACCTGTATAGCACTGCGTAATCTGCTGGCGCTTTATAAATACCTGATAATAATAATAATCTGTTGTGATCACAGTCCAGGTTGGACGAACAAAATAGGCCCCTAGAACTATACAATGGTGATCTGACCACCAAGTCAGAGATAGTCAAACATTGGGATTTAAGGATATTAATTGTGATATCCTTGTATAATCCCTGCACCTTTGGGTCAGCATACAAAGCTGGAGAGGTGTCATATGAAAATGATCAAAGGGGATCGTGTCCGATGCTGCAGTCATGAGACCTAAAACTTCCATGCACATATCTACTGAAGGGAATGATTGAGACTGAAGGTTCCGACAGGCTGAAACCAATTTTAAACGTCTCTTGTCTGTTAGATGCAGAGTCATGGACACTGAATCTATCTGGAAACCTAAAAAGGTGACCCTTGTCTGAGGAATCAAAGAACTTTTTGGTAAATTGATCCTCCAACCATGTTTTCTAAAAAACAACACTAGTTGATTCGTGTGAGATTCGGCAGAATGTAAAGACTGAGCTAGTACCAAGATATTGTCCAAATAAGGAAACACCGCAATCCCCCGCTCTCTGATTACAGAAAGTAGGGCACCGAGAACCTTTGAAAAGATTCTTGGAGCTGTCGCTAGGCCAAAAGGAAGAGCGACAAATTGGTAATGCTTGTCTAGAAAAGAGAATCTCAGAAACTGATAATGATCTGGATGAATCAGAATATGAAGATATGCATCCTGTAAGTCTATTGTGGACATATAATGCCCTTGCTGAACAAAGGGCAGAATAGTCCTTATAGTCACTATTTTGAAAGTTGGCACTCATACATAACGATTCAAAATTTTTAGATCCAGAACTGGTCTGAATGAATTTTCTTTCTTTGGGACAATGAATAGATTTAAATAAAACCCCAGACCCTGTTCCTGAAACGGAACTGGCATGATTACCCCTGAAAACTCCAGGTCTGAAACACACTTCAGGAAAGCCTGAGCCTTTACTGGATTTGCTGGGATGCCTGAGAGAAAATATTTTCTCACAGGAGGTCTTACTCTGCATCCTATTCGGTACCCCTAAGAGACAATACTCAGAATCCATTGATTTTGGACAGAATTTGTCCAAACATCCTTGAAAATACTTAATATGCCCCCTACCAGCTGAGCTGGAATGAGGACCGCACCTTCATGCGGACTTGGGGGCTGGCTTTAGTCTCTTAAATGGCTTGGATTTATTCCAATTTGAGAAAGGCTTCCAATTGGAAACAGATTCCTTGGGGGAAGGATTAGGTTTCTGTTCCTTATTCTGTTGAAAAGAACGAAAATGGTTAGAAGCTCCCTTCCCCCCAGTGACATTGAAATAATCGAATCCAACTGAGAACCAAATAATTTATTACCTTGGAAAGAAAGAGATAGCAATCTAGATTTAGAAGTCATGTCAGCATTCCAAGATTTAAGCCACAAAGCTTTTCTAGCTAAAATAGCTAAAGACATAGATTTAACATCAATTTTGATGATATAAAAAATGGCATCACAAATAAAATGATTAGCATGTTAAAGCAAGCGAACAATGCTAGACAAATCAGAATCCAATTCTTGTTGCGCTAAATTTTCCAACCAAAAGGTTGATGCAGCTGCAACATTAGCCAATGAAATTGCGGCCTGAGAAGATGACCTGAATATAAATAGGCTTTCCTTAGATAAGATTCAAGTTTGCAATCTAAAGGATCGTCCATAGGAATAGTAGTACATTTAGCAAGAGTAGAGATAGCCCCATCAACTTTGGGAATCTTTTCCCAAAACTCTAAAGTAACTGCTGGCAAACGATACAATTTTTTAAACCTTGAAGAAGGAATAAAAGAAGTACCAGGCCTATTCCATTCCTTAGAAATCATATCAGAAATAGCATCAGGAACTGGAAAAACCTCTGGAATAACTACAGGAGGTTCATAAACAAAATTTAAACGTTTGCTAGTTTTAGTATCAAGAGGATTAGTTTCCTCCATATCCAATGTAATCAACACTTCTTTAAACAAAGAACGAATATACTCTATTTTAAATAAATAAGTAGATATGTCAGTGTCAATATCTGAGGCAGAATCTTCTGAACCAGATAGATCCTCATCAGAGAAGGATAATTCAGTATCTTGTCGGTCATTTGAAATTTCATCAACTTTATGAGAAGTTTTAAAAGACCTTTAATGTTTATTAGAAGGCGGGATGGCAGACAAAGCCTTCTGAATAGAATCAGCAATAAATTATTTTAAATTCACAGGTATATCTTGTACATTAGATGTTGAAGGAACAGCAACAGGCAATGTACTATTACTGATGAACACATTATCTGCATGTAAAAGTTTATCATGACAACTATTACAAACCACAGCTGGAGATATAACCTCCACAAGTTTACAATAAATGCACTTAGCTTTGGAAGAACTGTTATCAGGCAGCAGGGTTCCAACAGTGATTTCTGAGACAGGATCAGATTGAGACATCTTGCAAATGTAAGAGAAAAAAACAACATATAAAGCAAAATTATCAATTTCCTTATATGGCAGTTTCAGGAATGGGAACAAAATGCAAACAGCATAGCCCTCTGATAGAGAAAAAGGCAAGAGGCATATAGGAAAGGGGCTTAAAATAATGATTTTTTTTGGCGGCAAGTATGACGCACAACACAAACAGAAAAAAAAATGTTGGCGCTAACAACATCCGGAAATTATACACTCGCATCATTGAAGACGCAACCTTGTGAAAGGACTCCGCGTCAACTAAGACGCCGGAAGTGACGAATTTGCGTCATCGAATGTAATTTTGCGCAAAAAAATCTTGAGCCAAAAATGACACAATAAACTTTAGCATTTTGCGCCCTCGTGAGCCTAATTCTGCCCGCAAATTTGAAAATGACAGTCAATTGAAAAAAGACTATACGCCAGGTAAGAAATACATTTTCCTAAAAAAATGCATTTCCCAGATATGAAACTGACAGTCTGCAAAAGGAAATATACTGAAAACCTGAATCATGGCAAATATAAGTACAATACATATATTTAGAACTTTATATAAATACATAAAGTGCCAAACCATAGCTGAGAGTGTCTTAAGTAGTGAAAACATACTTACCAAAAGACACCCATCCACATATAGCAGATAGCCAAACCAGTACTGAAATGGTTATCAGTAGAGGTAATGGAATATGAGAGTATATTGTCGATCTGAAAAGGGAGGTAGGAGATGAATCCAGTGGCGTATTTAGGTTTTGTGCTGCCCTAGGCACACAAAATTCTGCTTCCCCCCCCCCCCCCCCCCAGGTTTTAGGCTTTTTTTCGACCATAATATTTGGTCAGGGTATATTTTGACTTTTGTTTAGAAAATGTTCACCCCAGGACTTGCATGTTGTGTGTATGTATGTATGTGTATATATATATATATATATATATATATACACTGTGGGTGTGTGTGTATGTGTGTGTATATATATATATATATATATATATATATATATATATATATATACACATATAATATTTATATATATTATATATATGTGTATATATATATATATATATATATGTGCAGGAACAAGAATATTGTGATCGAAGCGCATAAACCTGCTATCTGAAATCACCTATGAATACCAAGTGACGCTACATAACAGTAAAAACTGAAACTGTAAAATAATAATAATAGTAATATAAGGATAAAAACATTGAACTATGTATCAAAATAGATGATTACATTCGTTGCTACATACATAAGGTAAATAAAGTATTTTATTAGTATAATTATTTACTAAAATAATAAGAAAAATGTATGATATCCAAAGTAAAATGAGTAAAAATGTACCTATAGATAAGGCCAACAATTACACTTAAAAACTAATGTTGACAATATGGGCACCAGAATACACCGCTATAATGGTACAACAATATAAAGCAGATGATATCAAGAACAAAAGTTATCTCAATATAAGTGAATGTCTCCAATATCAGTTAGTATTAAAAACGTTGGGGTCCCAGAAGTTGTGTTAAAAATAATCAACAGATATAATCCAAAAGGTTCCCGTGGCAAAATTCTCATAAGGCACTTAAATCCAGATAATCAACAATGCAAGATTTTCTTTCCAAATGTGTATATTGATGGGTACTCACCAGATTTCACCTCAATCGTATGAAGTAAGTGTATAACCAACAACGGAAAAATCCGTTTTGAGTAGAGCCTGAGAGGAAACTACGGTATATCTTTCTCCTCCTTTCCTTCGATCTCCAGATGAAAAGACTCTTGCTCCGGTGTGGAATATATAATAAATGGAAGAGAGTGCCAAATAGTGTGATACTGTATTTATTAGAGACAACAAACACACATCAAGAGATCCGTTGTGAATATGCTTACAAAAAACACCCTCAACAAATGAGGTATGGAACAGGTAAAACGTAGTGGATTCGACACAAGTAATACAGCTGCTTCAAGGAATTGGCAAACTACCAGGACCAGGTAGCCCGTATGAGGATGCGTTACGCATTTCGAAGTATATCTGAGTCAGAGTACTTCTTCGTCAGATGCTAATAGGGAAAACGCCGGTCCTGGATATGGCTTTTAAAGATCGAAAAATGTGGGCGTGTGGTCCTGGTAGAGGCCAATTGGTTGAGCAATGAGATTGGCCCTCAGATGTAAACCAAATTACAGATGAGCTACCCCGGAGCACGGCGCATCACTAGATACACCTAAATCCTCTGGAATGAATTACGTTTATAACGTAAGAAATTGAGCTGATAATTATAAAATACATACGCCTAGATTTAGAGTTCTGTGTTAGCCGTCAAAAGCAGTGTTAAGGGGTCCTAATGCTGCTTTTGGCCACCCACTGGTATTTAGAGTCAGCCAGGAAAGGGTCTAACGCTCACTTTCAAGCCACGACTTTTCCATACCGCAGATCCCCTTACGCCAATTGCGTATCCTATCTTTTCAATGGGATCTTCCTATGCCAGTATTTAGAGTCTTGGCTGAAGCGGTAACACTTATTAACCCCTAATCTGCCGACCGGACCTCGCCACTACTCTAATAAAGTTATTAACCCCTAAACTGCCAGACTCCCGCCTCGCAAACCCTATAATAAATAGTATTAACCCCTAATCTGCCCTCCCTAACATCGCCGCCACCTAACTTCAAGTATTAACCCATAATCTGCCGACCGGACCTCGCCACTACTCTAATAAATGTATTAACCCCTGAAGCTAAGTCTAACCCTAACACCCCCCCTAAATTAAATATAATTTTAATCTAACAAAATAAATTAAATCTTATTAACTAAAGTATTCCTATTTAAAACTAAATACTTACCTGTAAAATAAACCCTAATATAGCTACAATATAACAAATAATTATATTGTAGCTATTTTAGGATTTATATTTATTTTACAGGCAACTTTGTATTTATTTTAACTAGGTACAATAACTATTAAATAGTTATTTACTATTTAATAGCTACCTAGTTAAAATAATTACAAAATTACCTGTAAAATAAATCCTAACCTAAGTTACAATTAAACCTAACACTACACTAGAATTAAATAAATTAAATAAATTACCTACAATTACCTACAATTAAATAAACTAAATTACAAAAAAAAACACTAAATTACAAAAAATAAAACAAGATTACAAGAATTTTAAGCTAATTACACCTAGTCTAAGCCCCCTAATAAAATAACAAAGCCCCCCAAAATAAAAATATTTCCCTACCCTAATCTAAATTTAAAAAGTTAACAGCTCTATTACCAGCCCTTAAAAGGGCTTTTTGCGGGGCATGCCCCAAAGTAATCAGCTCTTTTGCCTGTAAAAAAATCACAATACCACCCCCCAACATTACAACCCACCACTCACATACCTCTACTCTAACCCAAACCCCCCTTAAAGGGACAGTATACTGTAAAATAGTTTTTCCCTTAATGTGTTTACAATTGCTTTTTTTACCAACTGCAGAGTAAAAAATGTATGAAAATTAGCTTTTTAAGGCTTATTTGTGTATATTAAAGCTCTGATTTTGTGTTTTGAAGCCACAGCCTAATAAAATAGGTTGAGCTTGTAGGTATAATCAGATCTCATTACTGTATCACATTGTGTACTTATACCTGCTTCTTTATCTTATATCTGTCCTTAAAACAATCACCAATACTTTGAGAGAACAATGGAAAATCAACATTTTATTACCTTATCTCTGCTTTATCACACTGGAAGTGTAATTTCTTCTGCTGGCTGTGTTTACAAATCTTATCTATAGCTGGTACGCGCGGCCACAAACTTTCAGAATAGGTGGGGATACCACATGCTAAATTAACAATTTCAAATGCCAATATAAGGGTAAAGGAGATACTTGTAAACAATTTAATACACTCCAGCAGGTAAAGTGGATCATTGGGAACAAATTAAAGGGGACAAAATTTTTGAGTAAACTTTCCCTTTAAATAAACCTAACACTATCCCCCTGAAGATCTCCCTACCTTGAGCCGTGTTAACCCAGCTGGGAACCGATGGACCAAAAGAGGACATCCGGAGCGTCAGAAGTCTTCATCCTATCCGGGCAGAAGAGGACATCCGGACCGGCAGACATCTTCATCCAAGCGGCATCTTCTATCTTCATCCATCCAACGAGGAGCGGCTCCATCTTCAAGACCTCCTTCCCCGACGACTAGACGACGAATGATGGTTCCTTTAAGTGACGTCATCCAAGATGGGGTCCCTCGAATTCCGATTGGCTGATAGGATTCTATCAGCCAATCGGAATTAAGGTAGGAAAAATCTGATTGGCTGATTGAATCAGCCAATCAGATTCAAGTTCAATCCGATTTGCTGATCCAATCAGCCAATCAGATTGAGCTCGCATTCTATTGGCTGATCAGTACAGCCAATCAGATTGAGCTCGCATTCTATTGGCTGATCAGTACAGCCAATAGAATGCAAGCTCAATCTGATTGGCTGATTGGATCAGCCAATCGGATTGAACTTGAATCTGATTGGCTGATTCAATCAGCCAATCAGATTTTTCCTACCTTAATTCCGATTGGCTAATAGAATCCTATCAGCCAATCGGAATTTGAGGGACGCCATCTTGGATGACGTCACTTAAAGGAACCGTCATTCGTCGTCTAGTCGTCAGGGAAGGAGGATGTTCCGCGCCGGAGGTCTTGAAGATGGAGCCGCTCCTCGTCGGATGGATGAAGATAGAAGATGCCGCTTGGATGAAGATGTCTGCTGGTCCAGATGTCCTCTTCTGCCCGGATAGGATAAAGACTTCTGCCGCTCCGGATGTCCTCTTTTGGTCCATCGGTGCCCGGCTGGGTGAACACGGCTCAAGGTAGGGAGATCTTCAGGGGGGTAGTGTTAGGTTTATTTAAGGGGGTTTTGGGTTAGAGTAGGGGTATGTGGGTGGTGGGTTGTAATGTTGGGGGGTGGTATTGTGTTTTTTTTACAGGCAAAAGAGCTGATTACTTTGGGGCATGCCCCGCAAAAAGCCCTTTTAAGGGCTGGTAATAGAGCTGTTAACTTTTGAAATTTAGATTCGGGTAGGGAAATTTTTTATTTTGGGGGGCTTTGTTATTTTATTAGGGGGCTTAGACTAGGTGTAATTAGCTTAAAATTCTTGTAATCTTTTTTTATTTTTTTGTAATTTAGTGTTTTGGTTTTTTTGCAATTTAGTTTAGCTTATTTAATTGTAGGTGATTGTAGGTAATTTATTTTATTTATTTAATTCTAGTGTAGTGTTAGGTTTAATTGTAACTTAGGTTAGGATTTATTTTACAGGTAATTTTGTAATTATTTTAACTAGGTTGCTATTAAATAGTAAATAACTATGTAATAGCTATTGTACCTAGTTAAAATAAATACAAAGTTGCCTGTAAAATAAATATAAATCCTAAAATAGCTACAATATAATTATTTGTTATATTGTAGCTATATTAGGGTTTATTTTACAGGTAAGTATTTAGTTTTAAATAGGAATACTTTTGTTAATAAGATTTAATTTATTTTGTTAGATTAAAATTATATTTAATTTAGGGGGGTGTAAGCGTTAGGGTTAGACTTAGCTTTAGGGGTTAATACATTTATTAGAGTAGCGGCGAGGTCCGGTCGGCAGATTAGGGGTTAATACTTGAAGTTAGGTGGCAGCGATGTTAGGGAGGGCAGATTAGGGGTTAATACTATTTATTATAGGGTTTGCGAGGCGGGAGTGCAGCGGTTTAGAGGTTAATAACTTTATTAGAGTAGCGGCGAGGTCCGGTCGGCAGATTAGGGGTTAATAAGTGTAGGTAGGTAGCGGCGACGTTGGGGAGGGCAGATTATGGGGTTAATAAATATAATATAGGTGTCGGCGATGTTAGGGGCAGCAGATTAGGGGTTCATAGGTATAATGTAGGTGGCGGCGGTTAATTGTGTAATGCAGGTGTCAGCGATAGCGGGGGCGGCAGATTAGGGGTTAATAAGTGTAAGGTTAGGGGTGTTTAGACTCAGGGTTCATGTTAGGGTGTTAGGTGCAGACTTAGAAACTGTTTCCCCATAGGAAACAATGGGGCTGCGTTAGGAGCTTAACGCTGCTTTTTTGCAGGTGTTAGGTTTTTTTTCAGCCCAAACCGCCCCATTGTTTCCTATGGGGGAATCGTGCACAAGCACGTTTTTCAAGCTAGCCGCTACCGTAAGCAACGCTGGTATTGAGAGTTGAAGTGGCGGTAAATATGCCTTTACGCTCCCTTTTTGGAGCCTAATGCACCCCTTCAGAGAACTATAAATACCAGCGTGGTTTAGAAGCAGCGCTAGAAAAAAAAGACGCATAGCTAACACACCCCTTCAGCCGCAAAACTCTAAATCTAGGCATATCAATAAGTGATTCAGCTTGAAACCTGTAACAGGATTCTACAAAAACATACATATACATAAATTAGCATCGAATTGTCAGTCATAAAAAATTCCGATATCCATCAATATAAATTTGATACATATAACAATATTAATGAGAATACTTGAAACAAGAAATAAATTTGAAAAATAATAAATTTGAAAAATAATAAATTAAAAGAATAATAGTACGTGATGCCAATCTCAGATAGAGAGCCCAGGACCTATATTATCAGTATCGTTAATAGGGCAAGTATATCTTCTATATAGGCATATTTAGAAAAAAGTTGTATGTTAATAACAAATATCTGCCTAAAAAGGGAAAGGACATCAGGTACTATAAAAAAAACCTACACAAATTCATATGTGAAGGTGTGAGGTTAGAATATAATAATAAATAAATAATGAACAATGATAATGTCATAAATGGGTTAAATACTTTTAAAAGAAATACCTTTAAAAAATATATATATATATATGAATTTAATACTTATTAATAATTGAAGGGCCATTGTTTTAAAAAGCCATTGTTTTAAAAAGTTCATACTTGAAAAATTCAAATAAGAAAAGCGGACAAGTCAATGTCCTTATTTAGACCATGGGAGTGTAATGTATCCAGAAAATGAATCCAGTAGGTTTTCCTCTTTCTCAGAGTCAGAAACCTATTTCCTCCCCTTTCACTGATTTTTACTTGTTCTAAAATAGTGCCCTTTAGGCACTGTGGGTTTTTATCATGTTTCTTTTTATAGTGTTTAGACAGGCTGTGGCCTTCAAAGCCCATTTCAATATTATTTATATGCTCAAATAGGCGTTTCTTATAGGGTCTTTTTGTACACCGATAAACAAAAAAGTCAGTCGCAACTCTTTTTGTACGCCCAATGTATTGAAGGCCACAGCCACATTCCAAGAGGTATACCACATAAGTGGTCTTACAATTCGTTAATGTATTTATATTACAGATTTTTTGGGGGTTGTGATTAGATGTAATTATTCTAGTTGGTTTCTTTCTATTGTAGGCATGTGAACATCCTTAACAATTTGCTCTGTGGCGTCTAAAGAAACCTTTGGATCCTCCTGATAACCAATTCAAATTTTTCATTGTTTTGTTCTTATTTTTATTGTTATTGGTAATAACATTTTTTAATTTTGATGGCGCAAGAATATTTTTCAGGTTTTTATTTTTTCTGTAGATGATATTCAGATTTTTCCCAATTATTTTTTCCAATAGAGGGTCTTGTAGAATAGACCAATGTTTCTTAAAAATGTTCTTGATCTCAGGTGCAGCTTCATTAAAGGTTGTAATGAACCCTATCTGTCCTCTAGTATTTTTCTCCTTATCCTTAGTGGGTATATTTTCATGAGGATTTTTATTTTGCAAAAGTATTTTTCTGTCTAAACCTCTAGCTTTTTTGGATGCTTTTTCTACCAATTTGGGAGGATATTTTTTGTGTATAAATTTTTTTTCGTTAGGGTTGAGGCCTCAATATCAAAATCTTCGATTTTTGAACAATTTTTTCTCACCCTTTGAAATTGTCCATATGGCACATTTTTTATCCAAGGTGGATAATAAGCTCTTATATAACCATTACAATCGGTTTCTTTACGTAATAATTTGGTTAGAATTTTTTCCCCCTCGCTAAAAAAGGTTACATCCAGAAAGTCAACATGACTTTCGGATGTATGATGAGTAAATTTGAGGTTCCTATCATTCATGTTTACATAATCTACAAACTTAATCAAATCTTCCCCATTTCCATCCCATATGAGTAGAACATCATCAATATATCTCCCCCACCATCTTCTATTGTTATGGAAGGGGTTGTTATGATGGATATACTCCTCCTCCCACAGGGCCATATAAAGATTTGCATAACTGGGGGCCATAATGGTCCCCATTGCTGTTCCACTAATCTGAAGATAAAATTGTTGTTCAAATTCAAAGTAATTTCTTTCCAAAACAAAACATATGGCTTCCAAAATAAAATCTTGATGTTCCAAAGAGAGAGTGTTATGCTTTAATAGAGTACTTTTAATACTATAAATGCCAGTTTCATGAGGAATGCTCGTGTACAGGGCAGAGACGTCTAATGAGACCCACCTATAGGAACTCTTCCACTCTAGATACTCTACTTTAGCAATAGTATGGGCAGAATCTCGCAAATACGAAGGAGTATTTGAGACAAGGGGTTTAAGAAAAAAGTCCACATATTGTGACAATTTGGACGTAAGGGAATCATTCCCTGAAATAATCGGGTGCCCCGGAGGTTTATGGGGTCCTTATGGACTTTAGGCAAGTGACAGAATACCGCAATTTTAGGGTGTTCATCATATAAGTAATCAAATTCATATTTGGCGAGGATCACCCTATTGGCTAGATTTAGAGTTCTGCGGCCAAAGGGGTGCGTTAGCTACGCTGGCTTTTTTTCCCCCGCACCTTTTAAATACCGCTGGTATTTAGAGTTCACAGAAGGGCTGCGTTAGGCTCCAAAAAAGGGAGCGTAGAGCATATTTAACGCCACTGCAACTCTCGATACCAGCGGTGCTTACGGACGCGGCCAGCTTCAAAAACGTGCTCGTGCACGATTCCCCCATAGAAAACATAATTTATGTAAGAACTTACCTGATAAATTAATTTCTTTCATATTAGCAAGAGTCCATGAGCTAGTGACGTATGGGATATAAATTCCTACCAGGAGGGGCAAAGTTTCCCAAACCTCAAAATGCCTATAAATACACCCCTCACCACACCCACAAATCAGTTTAACGCATAGCCAAGAAGTAGGGTGATAAGAAAAAAGTGCGAAAGCATAAAAAATAAGGAATTGGAATAATTGTGCTTTATACAAAAAAATCATAACCACCACAAAAAAGGGTGGGCCTCATGGACTCTTGCTAATATGAAAGAAATGAATTTATCAGGTAAGTTCTTACATAAATTATGTTTTCTTTCATGTAATTAGCAAGAGTCCATGAGCTAGTGACGTATGGGATAATGAATACCCAAGATGTGGATCTTCCACGCAAGAGTCACTAGAGAGGGAGGGATAAAATAAAGACAGCCAATTCCGCTGAAAATAATCCACACCCAAAACAAAGTTAAAATCTTATAATGAAAAAAACTGAAATTATAAGCAGAAGAATCAAACTGAAACAGCTGCCGGAAGTACTTTTCTTCCAAAAAACTGCTTCAGAAGAAGAAAACACATTAAAATGGTAGAATTTAGTAAAAGTATGCAAAGAATACCAAGTTGCTGCTTTGCAAATCTGATCGACCGAAGCTTCATTCCTAAACACCCAGGAAGTAGAAACTGACCTAGTAGAATGAGCTGTAATCCTTTGAGGCAGAGTTTTACCCGACTCGACATAAGCATGATGAATCAAAGACTTTAACCAAGACGCCAAAGAAATGGCAGAGGCCTTCTGACCTTTCCTAGAACCGGAAAAGATAACAAATAGACTAGAAGTCTCTTGGAAATCTTTAGTAGCTTCAACATAATATTTCAAAGCTCTAACTACATCCAAAGAATGCAACGATCTTTCCTTAGAATTCTTAGGATTAGGACACAATGAAGGAACCACAATTTCTCTACTAATGTTGTTAGAATTCACAACTTTAGGTAAAAATTTAAAAGAAGTTCGCAACATCGCCTTATCCTGATGAAAAATCAGAAAAGGAGACTCACAAGAAAGAGCAGATAATTCAAAAACTGTTCTAGCTGAAGAGATGTCCAAAAAGAACAATACTTTCCATGAAAGTAATGAATGTCCAGAGCAAGCATATGCTCAAAATAGAAAAACCTGAAAAACCTTCAGAACCCAATTAAGACTCCAAGGAGGAGAAATTGGCTTAATGACAGGTTTGATACGAATCAAAACCTAAAAAAAGTGATAAATATCAGGAAGTAACACTGCCTTATTCTGATAAAAAATCAGAAAAGGATATTCACAAAAAAAGAGCAGATAACTCAAAAACTCTTCTAGTAGAATAAATAACCAAAAGGAACAATACTTTTCCAAGAAAGTAATTTAATGTTCAGAAAATGCATAGTTTCAAACGGAGGAGCCTGTAAAGCCCTCAGTACCAAATTGAGACTCCAAAGACGAGAGATTGAATTAATGACAGGCGTGATATGGACCAAAGCCTGCACAACACAATGAATATCAGGATGATTAGCAATCTTTTCTGTAATAAAAAGAACAGAAAGAGTAGAGATTTGTCCTTAACAAAGAACTGAAGACAAAATCTTATCCAAACCAACCTGAAAAAATAATAAAATTCTATGAATTTTAAAAGAATGCCAAGAAAAGTAGGTCTTCCAGACTCAATATAAATCTTTCTAGAGACAGTTTTATGAGCCTGAAACATAGTATTAATCAATGAGTCAGAAAAAACTCTATGACTAAAAACCAAGCGTTCAATCTCCATCCCTTCAAATTTAATGATTTGAGATCCTGATGGAAAAAAATGGCCTTGAGAAAGAAAATTTCTGGTTTAAACGGAGGCAACTGGCCATCTGAATGAGATTCGTATACCAAAACCTGAGAGGCCATGCTGGAACTACCAGCATAACAAACAAATACTCCATAAGAATTTTGGAAGAAGAACTAGAGGCGGAAAGAAATAGGCAAAAAGATAATTCCAAAGAAATGTCAATGCATACACTACTTCCGCCTGAAGATTCCCAACCTTAATAGGCCCCTAGGAAGTTCTTTATTCAGATGAGATGAAAAACATATCTGGGTAAGAGACACCATTCTCCCGGAGGAAAAGCTGGATTTAACAGAGATAATCCGCTTCCCAAATATCTATACCTGGGGAAAAAAAACACAGAATTGATAGGAGCTGGATTTAGCCCAAGCTGATATCCGAGACACTTCTGTCACAACCTAAGGACTGATAGTCCTACTCTGATGATTGACATACACCATAGTAGTGCTATTGTTTGAAAAACATTAAACGTCTCTTCTTCAAAAAGAAACTACCTGAAAAATTCTGAGAAAACACAGAGTTCTAAAATATCAAATGGTAATCTCGCCTCCTGAGATTTCCAAACCCCTTGTGCTGACAGAGATCCTCAGACAGCCTCCCAACCAAAAAGACTCGCATCTGTAGAGATCATGGTCCAGGTTGAAAGAAACGAAGAGACCTGTAAAACTAAATGATGGGGATCTTAACCATCAAATCAAGAGATAAATATTAGGATTTAGATTTAAAATGTGAAATCCTAGAATCCCTGCACCATAATTCAGCATAAAAAACTGGAAAAGGTTCTTTCTATTGAAAATGAGCAAAGGGAATTAAATCCAATGCTGTGGCCATAAGACCTAAAACGTCTATGCATATATAGCAACTGAAGGAAATAATAGAGACTAAAGGTACCGACAAACGGAACACAATAAAATTGTCCCTTGTCTGATAGAGACAAAGACAGTGACACAAACTATCTGGAAACCTAAAAAAGGTGACCCTTGTGTGAGGAATCAAGAGCTTTTGAAAAAAAGAACCTCTAACTATGTCCTGAAGAGCAAGTGAATCATATGAGATTCCGCATCCTCAGAAAATAATCTGAATGAAAACAGAAAAATGAAAATATGCATTTATTGTATCTAATGAAAACAAATAATGCTATCACTGACCAAAAAAAGGCAGAATAGTTTGAATAAAACTCCAAAACCCATTTCCTAAAAATGGAACTGGAAGAAATACCCCAGAAGATTCCAGGTCTGAGCAGCGCTTGAACCCCATGGGTACCCAGCCATGCTTCAACAGAACCCAAAATATATAGGACCCAAACACACTTAAAGAGAGTGTTAGCCTTACTGGAATAAAATCAAAGAAATTTGGACTGAATAGAACCAAAGAAGTCTTAACCTGCCCCTTGCCAGCCAAGCTGGAATACGGCACGTACATCGCAATATTAGGGAGCTGATTTTGAACTGAAAAATTTCCAATTATAAACATGTTACTTGGGAAAGAATTCAGGAACTCGTTCCTTAATAAGAACAACCAAACTAGTATAAGCTTAAAGTTTTAGTCTTAGAACTCCATCTTGAAGCCCAGAGTAACAGTTAAGAATTGAATCCAATTATAAAACAAATAATTGATTGATTGATTTTTTTTTTTTTTTAAATCACAAAATTCTTCTAGCTAAAATAGCTAAAGACATAGATTAACCCTCATTTGCGAAAAAATTCAATAAAATGAAGACACAAATGAAATTATTAGCATGATAGACCAGTTAAAGGAACAGTCAATACAGTGGACTTGCATAATCAATAAATGCAAAACAACAAGACAAATGCAACAGCACCTAGTCTAGTAAATGTTGTCCCTTAAGAATGCTAAAATAAATCATAATCTGATACTTGATCTGAAAGTAAACAGAACAAAAATGAAGCAATTGCAACATCCAAATAAATCACTGGACCAAGAAAAGTACCTGAAACTAAATAATTTTCCATAAATAAGATACAACCATCTAAAGGAAAATAAATACTATTTTGCTATAGAAACAATAGCATAATTAGTAGGAGTAGAGATAGCCCCAATAAATTGGAGAACCCTCCAAATTGAATTTAACTGCTGGCAAAGAATATAGTTTAAAACCTTTGAAGAAGGAATAAAAGAAAATTCTCAGCCTATTCCATTCCCTAGTATGAGGAATTGGAAAGAAAACTTCTGAAAACACAGAAGAATAAATAAGCAGAAATAGTGTCAGCTAGTCTTAAAGAACTAGTTACCTTAATATCCAAAATAATCAACACCTTTTCAACAAAGAACAAATGTACTTTAATAAAAAAAATAATAAAAAAGTAGATTTGTTAGTGTCAATATCTGATGAAGAAAATTCTGAAAGAGAAAAAACATCATCAGAGAAGGATAAAACAGTATGTTGTTGGTCATATGAAACTTCAATAATTAAAAAAGAAGTGAAAAAGACCTAAAAAATGTATTAGAAGGCAATTGTGGGTGTGGTGAGGGGTGTATTTATAGGCATTTTGAGGTTTGGGAAACTTTGCCCCTCCTGGTAGGAATGTATATCCCCATACGTCACTAGCTCATGGACTCTTGCTAATTACATGAAAGAAAATATTACAACAATTTTAAACTAATTACATCTACTCTAAGCCCCCTAATAAAATAACAAAGACCCCCAAAATAAAAAAATGCCCTACCCTATTCTAAATTAAAAAAGTTCAAAGCCTGAAAAGGGCCCTTTGCGGGGCATGCCCCAAAGAATTCAGCTCTTTTGCCTGTAAAAAAAACACATACAATACCCCCCCCAACATTACAACCCACCACCCACATACCCCTAATCTAACCCAAACCCCCCTTAAATAAACCTAACACTAAGCCCCTGAAGATCTTCCTACCTTATCTTCACCTCGCCGGGTATCACACCGATCCGTCCTGGCTCCGATGTCTTGATCCAAGCCCAAACGGGGGGCTGAAGATGTCCATGATCCGGCTGAAGTCTTCATCCAAGCGGGAGCTGAAGAGGTCCATGATCCGGCTGAAGTCTTCTATCAACGGCATCTTCAATCTTCTTTCTTCCGGAGCCATCATCTTCCAGCCGACGCGGATCCAACCTCTTCTACCGACGCCTACTCGCCAAATGACGTCATCCAATATGGCGTCCGTCGAATTCCGATTGGCTGATAGGATTCTATCAGCCAATCGGAATTAAGGTAGGAAAATTCTGATTGGCTGATGGAATCAGCCAATCAGAATCAAGTTCAATCCGATTGGCTGATCCGATCAGCCAATCAGATTGAGCTCGCATTCTATTGGCTGTTCCGATCAGCCAATAGAATGCGAGCTCAATCTGATTGGCTGATTGGATCAGCCAATCGGATTGAACTTGATTCTGATTGGCTGATTCCATCAGCCAATCAGAATTTTCCTACCTTAATTCCGATTGGCTGATAGAATCCTATCAGCCAATCGGAATTCGAGGGACGCCATCTTGGATGACGTACCTTAAAGGAACCTTCATTCTTCAGTTGGACGTCGGAAGAAGAAGATTGATCCGCGCTGGAGGTCTTCAAGATGGAGCCGTTCCTCATCGGATGAAGATAGAAGATGCCACTTGGATCAAGATGGTTGCCGGTCCGGATCTCCTCTTCTTCCCGGATAGGATGAAGACTTTGGAGCCTCTTCTGGACCTCTTCAGCCGCCGCTTGATAGAAGATTTCAGCCGGATTATGGATCGCCAGCCCCCGCTTGGGCTTGGATGAAGATTTCGGAGCCTGGAGCGATCGGTGAACCTGGCATGGTGAAGATAAGGTAGGAAGATCTTCATGGGCTTAGTGTTAGGTTTATTTAATGGGGGTTTGGGTTAGATTAGGGATATGTGGGTGGTGGGTTGTAATGTTGGGGGGGGGTATTGTATGGTTTTTTTTACAGGCAAAAGAGCTGAATTATTTGGGGCATGCCCCGCAAATGGCCCTTTTCAGGGCTGGTAAGGTAAAAGAGCTTTGAACTTTTTTTAATTTAGAATAGGGTAGGGCATTTTTTTATTTTGGGGGTCTTTGTTATTTTATTAGGGGGCTTAGAGTAGGTGTAATTAGTTTAAAATTGTTGTAATATTTTTCTAATGTTTGTAAATATTTTTTTATTTTTTGTAACTTAGTTCTTTTTTATTTTTTGTACTTTAGTTAGTTTATTTAATTGTAGTTATTTGTAGGTATTGTATTTAATTAATTTATTGATAGTGTAGTGTTAGGTTTAATTGTAGATAATTGTAGGTATTTTATTTAATTAATTTGTTGATAGTGTAGTGTTAGGTTTAATTGTAACTTAGGTTAGGATTTATTTTACAGGTAATTTTGTAATTATTTTAACTATTTTAGCTACTGTACCTGGTTAAAATAATTACAAAGTTGCCTGTAAAATAAATATTAATCCTAAAATAGCTACAATATAATTTTAATTTATATTGTAGCTATATTAGGATTTATTTTACAGGTAAGTATTTAGCTTTAAATAGGAATAATTTATTTAATAAGAGTTAATTTATTTTGTTAGATAAAAATTATATTTAACTTAGGGGGGTGTTAGGGTTAGGGTTAGAATTAGCTTTAGGGGTTAAAAAATTTATTATAGTAGCAGTGAGCTCCGTTCGGCAGATTAGGGGTTAATGCTTGAAGTTAGGTGTCGGCGATGTTAGGGAGGGCAGATTAGGGGTTAATACTATTTATTATAGAGTTATTGAGGCGGGAGTGAGGCGGATTAGGGGTTAATAACTTTATTATAGTAGCGGTGCGATCCGCTCGGCAGATTAGGGGTTAATAAGTGTAGGTAGGTGGCGGCGACGTTGGGAGGGGCAGATTAGGGGTTAATAAATATAATATAGGTGTCAGCGGTATTAGGGGCAGCAGATTAGGGGTACATAGGGATAACTTAGCTGGCGGCGGTGTATGGAGCTACAGATTAGGGGTTAAAAAATTTAATAGAGTGGCGGCGATGTGGGGGGACCTCGGTTTAGGGGTACATAGGTAGTTTATGGGTGTTAGTGTACTTTAGAGCACAGTAGTTAAGAGCTTTATAAACCGGCGTTAGCCCAGAAAGCTCTTAACTCCTGTTTTTTTTCTGCGGCTGGAGTTTTGTCATTAGATTTCTAACGCTCACTTCAGCCACGACTCTAAATACCGGCGTTAGAAAGATCCCATTGAAAAGATAGGATACGCAAATGGCGTAGGGGGATCTGCGGTATGGAAAAGTCGTGGCTGTAAAGTGAGCGTTAGACCCTTTCCTGACTGACTCCAAATACCAGAGGGCGGTAAAAACCAGCGTTAGGAGCCTCTAACGCTGGTTTTGACGGCTACCGCCCAACTCTAAATCTAGCCGTATATTTGGCAGTATCTAAGAGAGACAAGTATTCCTTCAGAAAACCTACAGTGGGATTTTCACTTAGTTTCTTATATGTTAAATTGTCTCCCAAGAGATTATTTGCCTCTTTCAAATAGTCAGATTTATCTTGGAGGATATCCCCCCCTTGTCTGCCTCTCGGATGATTATATCATTGTTTTCCTCAAGAGATTTGATTATATCCTTCTCCCACTTCTTTAAATTGTCCTTTTTTATTTTATAATTAGTACACAGTGAATTCAAGTCAATGTTATCTAGATTCCAAAAGGTCGGAATAAAGTTTCCTTTGGACTGGGTTGAAAAAAACATGGAATTTGGTTTAAGATTAGAGCTTAATTGTATGGTATTTGGTTGCACCTGGATATTTACTGTTCTTTCCCCATTCAATTCTTCAAGAGCCAAGAGAGTCTCTAGATCGTTATCAGTAAGACTGTCTATACTTGGTGTACCAGCTTCTTCCTGGAATTCCATTTTTTCAAAATGCCTACGTAAAGTGAGTTTTCGCACAAACTTATGTAGGTCAATGAAGAGGTCAAATGGATTTGGACCTCGAGTGGGAGCGAAGGATAGTCCTTTTTTAAGGACCTCCAGTTGTTTTTTTTATTCAATGTAACTGAGGACAGGTTGAATATCTTAACTAGTTGTTCAGTTGTCGGCGTTTGGCCGTTCTTTTTCCTCTTTTATTTTCCACCTGCCAGTTTTCCTCCTCTAGTTCCTCGTTTAGTTCTTTCCTTTTTCCACTTCTTTCCAATGTTTGCCATTGGGGTCTTAGATTGACTTTTGTTTGCTGTTGTTGTAATGGAATCTTTTGGAGGAATCCCTAAAAAAGGTGAGAAAGGGTAGACGGTAGAGGTCTTTCTATACTGTCTCCAATTAGAATTATGTTTTTGTTGTTGATTTGGCGTATGGCCCTCTCTCCAGTTATGTGAATGGTTATAGTTATGATTTTGATAATTATAACCATTTGAATGATATTGGGGAACATATTTCTCATTTTCGTCATATCTATTCGTATTATAACTAGTATTTCTAGACGAATAATACGTTTTATTTGGATTTTTATTCTTCTTTTTATTCCTATTTTTTTGATAATTATACTTTGAATGGTTATCTTGAATCTGTGGAGAGGGGCGGAATGATTGTTTCCTAACTCGTTCTCCCCAACTATTTTGAGAACCAACCTTAGTCTTGTTATTAGGTCTATAATGGGTCCCCTCATTTCCGTTTACATTTTTGTAGTAATAGGAAAAGTTATTGTCATGTCTCGAGAAATTTCTTTCTTTTTTAGAATCCCTATATATACAATTACAAGATTGTCTTTGGGTCAGGCGACGTTTCTGTTGTCCCCCAACCACAGGGACACCAGAGTTTCTGTCCCATATGATCTGTACTTTTTTTTAGAGATTGTGATATTAGAAGGGCCTGCTATATTTTCATTGATCACATCTTCATTCTCATACCAGATATTATCTGTATTTACATCATCCCCTCCCATGTCTATTTTTCTAAATTGGCTTTCGATTCGTGCCAATCTTTAAGAAACTTCCTCTTTTTCTTAGATTCTACAACCTGTTCAAATCTCAGGATTTTCTTTTTAATCTCATAATCTAGTTCTTTATATAGAACATCTTCCTTGTGGGGTTCTAACCTCTCTCTAAGTTCTAGAATTTGAGAGGTAAAATGTTGAACCTTAAATTGTCTATATTTGATAGCTATTTTCATAAGTTTGATAGAACTCTCTTCAAGAATAGACTCCCACTCTGACCAGAATTCAACATCCTCTTGTTCAAAAATAGCCTGTTTAGATAATTTTAGTCTATTTGGGATCAAGTTGTATTTGATGTACCTTTCAAGATTGTTTCCATCATACCAGTGTGTTAACTGGCGTTTACTTAATTTTTCTAATTTTTCAAACGCCTCTTTAGGATCTGATAAAATATCTATAGTTTCTTGATCCTCATCTAAATTAATAGACAACAATTTTGGTTTAGAGGATGGATCAAAATAATTTCCAAATTTCAGAGTTTCATCATTATTTTTATTGATTAAATACTATCTAAATATTCAGATCAGTACACCTAGACAAGTAATAGTAATCCTGAGTTGTCAGGTAATACTAATCCGAGGATGATGAATTTCTCAGAGGTATAAGATACAATAGGTCAATGAGAAGGTGCCAATCATATGGTATTAGAAATACTTAAAAAGATCATTCCCTATATAGCCACATGTTACATCAAAAATGATAAAACAAATAAGGGAAATGGACTATAAAAATCTATGTGTAAATTAATATAAACGCTGAATTTAGCTAACAGCCTAGCAGCTGTCCCCCAGGGATAATATTAAAATTAAAAGGCAAACAAGAGAAACAGAGTGAATGGTCAAAACAGACCAAAGACTCGGGGACTGCACTACGGCTTGCCCAGAAAAGAGTATAAGGACAGTATCATTCAAATGGTTATAGTTATCAAAATCATAACTATAACCATTCACATAACTGGAGAGAGGGCCATACGCCAAATCAACAACAAAAACATAATTCTAATTGGAGAGAGTATAGAAAGACCTCTACCGTCTACCCTTCCTCACCTTTTTTAGGGATTCCTCCAAAACAAATCTATACACCAGGAGATTTATGAAATACTATAGAGATTCCATTACAACAACAGCAAACAAAAGTCAATCTAAGACCCCAATGGCAAACATTGGAAATAAGTGGAAAAAGGAAAGAACTAGACGAGGGACTAGAGGAGGAAAACTGGCAGGTGGAAAATCAAAGAAGAAAAAGAACGTCCAAACACAGACAACTGAACAACTAGTTAAGATATTCAACCTGTCCTCAGTTACATTGAATGAAAAACTACTGGAGGTCCTTAAAAAAGGACTATCCTTCGCTCCCACTCGAGATCCAAATCCATTTGACCTCTTCATTGACCTACATAAGTTTGTGAGAAAACTCACTTTACGTAGGCATTTTGAAAAAATGGAATCCAGGAAGAAGCTGGTACACTCTCTTGGCTCTTGAAGAATTGAATGGGGAAAGAACAGTAAATATCCAGGTACAACCAAATACCAAACAATTAAGCTCTAATCTTAAACCAAATTCCACGTTTTTTCCAACCCAGTCCAAAGGAAACTTTGTTCCGACCTTTTGGAATCTAGATAACAATGACTTGAATTCACTGTGTACTAATTATACAATAAAAAGTACAATTTAAAGAAGAGGGAGAAGGATATAATCAAATGTCTCTTGAAGAAAACAATGATATAATCATCCGAGAGGCAGACAAGGGGGGGATTATCCTCCATGATAAATCTCTTGGGAGACAATTTAACATATAAGAAACTAAGTGGAAATCCCACTGTAGGTTTTCTGAAGGAATACTTGTCTCTCTTAGATACTGCCAAATATAGGGGGATCCTTGCCAAATATGAATTTGATTACTTATATTATGAACACCCTAAAATTGCGGTATTCTATCACTTGCCTAAAGTTCATAAGGACCCCATACAACCTCCGGGGCGCCCGATTATTTGAGGGATTGATTCCCTTACGTACAAATTGTCACAATATGTGGAATTTTTTCTTAAACCCCTTGTCTCAAATAATCCTTCGTATTTGCGAGATTCTGCCCATACTATTGCTAAAGTAGAGTCTCTAGAGTGGAAGAGTTCCTATAGGTGGGTCTCATTAGACGTGTCTGCCCTGTACACAAGCATTCCTCATGAAACTGGCATATATGGTATTAAAAGTCCAGCAGGAAGTGTCAAAGGTGTAGAGGGAGACGCTGTTAGGACAGTTACATTTGTCAGCGCCACGGCTTGCGTGCACTGGGATTACCCGGTCTTCGGCTGTGGGCGCTTGTTTGCCAGCTCCTTCCAGGATCACCTTTGCTTTGTTTGGGGAACATATTACCCAAGGATTATAAATAAGCGGACCCATCTGGAACACTTGGTCAGCACTTACCAGGCACTTATGGACAGCAGTCTAACAAACATTAGCCTACAGCTGATGATAAGTATTGATTATCTTAACCGTGTCTTTTGTACCTGCTGTTATTATACCGTACATAATTACGTGCTGTGTTTTTCCCTTTTCTTCTGTTGAAGTGTGCAATAGACAGGAATTTGATTTGACTCACCTGCTATTACACGTTTAGTTTTGTGACCACTGTGCACAGTAGGTAGTTTATAGATATTGTAAACTATTTCAATTTAGTAAATTGTATATTGGACTAAGAGTGCTGTTGTGAGGTATCTTTTTTCTCTTTTGCTTTATTCATAGTATTAAAAGTACTCTATTAAAGCATAACACTCTCTCTTTGGAACATCAAGATTTTATTTTTTTATTTTGGAAGCCATACGTTTTGTTTTGGAAAGAAATTACTTTGAATTTGAACAATAATTTTATTTTCAGATTAGTGGAACAGCAATGGGGACCATTATGGCCCCCAGTTATGCGAATCTTTATATGGCCCTGTGGGAGGAGGAGTATATCCATCAAAACAACCCCTTCCATAACAATATAAGATGGTGGGGGAGATATATTGATGATGTTCTACTCATATGGGATAAAAATGGGGAAGATTTGATTAAGTTTGTAGATTAGGTAAACATGAATGATAGGAACCTCAAATTTACTCATCATACATCAGAAAGTCATATTGACTTTCTGGATGTAACCTTTTTTAGCGAGGGGGAAAAATTCTAACTAAATTATTTTGTAAAGAAACCGATAGTAATGGTTATATAAGAGCTGATAGTGCTCATTATCCACCTTGGATAAAAAATGTGCCATATGGACACACAAATTTGATATTGAGGCCTCAACCCTAACGAAAAAAATCCTAAACAAAAAATATCCTCCCAAATTGGTAGAAAAAGCATCCAAAAAAGCTAGAGCTTTAGACGGAAAAATACTTTTGCAAAATAAAAAGCCTCATGAAAATGTACCCACTAAGGATAAGGAGATAAATACTAGAGGATAGATAGGGTTCATTACAACCTTTAATGAAGCTGCATCTGATATCAAGAAGATTTTTTAAGAAACATTGGTATATTCTACAACAAGACCCTCTATTGGAAAAAATAATTGGGAAAAATCTGAATATCATCTACAGAAAAAATAAAAACCTGAAAAATATTCTTGTGCCATCAAAATTAAAAAATGTTATTGCCAATAACAATAAAAATAAGAGCAAAACAATGAAAAATTCTAATTGGTTATCAAGAGGATCCAAAGGTTTCTTTAGATGCCACAGAGCAAATTGTTTAGGATGTTCACATGCCTAAAATAGAAAGAAACCAACTAGAATAATTACATCTAATCAGAACCCCAAAAAATCTGTAATATAAATACATTAACGAATTGTAAGACTACTTATATGGTATACCTCTTGGAATGTGGCTGTGGCCTTCAATACATAGGGCGTACAAAAAGACCCTATAAGAAACGCCTATTTGAGCATATAAATAATATTGAAACGGGCTTTTCTTATTTGAATTTTTCAAGTATGAACTTTTTAAAACAATGGCTTTTTAAAACAATGGCCCTTCAATTATTAATAATTATTAAATTCATATATATATATATATATATATATATATATATATATATATATATATATATATATATATATATATATATATATATATAAAAAATTAAGGTATTTATTTTAAAAGTATTTAACCCATTTATGACATTATCATTGTTCATTATTTATTTATTATTATATTCTAACCTCACACCTTCACATATGAATTTGTGTAGGTTTTTTTTATAGTACCTGATGACCTTTCCCTTTTTAGGCAGATATTTGATATTATTGAATACGATGATTTCCCTAACGAGGGTCTATTTCATAGGTTCTCTGTTATTGGTCGTAGAGATTCATCTCCTACCTCCCTTTTCAGATCGACGATATACTCTCAATTTACCATTACCTCTACTGATAACTGTTTCAGTACTGGTTTGGCTATCTGCTATATGTGGATGGGTGTCTTTTGGTAAGTATGTTTATATTTCTTAAGACACCTCAGCTATGGTTTGGCACTTTATGCATTTATATAAAGTTCTAAATATATGTATTGTACTTATATTTGCCATGAGTCAGGTTCATGTATTTCCTTCTGCAGACTGTCAGTTTCATATTTGGGGAATCAGAACATTTTTTTTTTAAAGAATTTATTTCTTACCTGGGGTTTAGTCTTTTTTTCAATTGACTACTTCTTGCAAATTGTGGGCGATATTATCCATATATATTCTATATATATTATCTATATAAGGAAATAGATAATTTTGCTTTATATGTTGTTTTTTCTCTTACATTTTGCAAGATGTCTCAATCTGACCCTGCCTCAGAAGTTTCTGCTGGAACATTGCTGCCTGACATCGGTTCTACCAAAGCTAAGTGCATTTGCTGTAAAATTGTAGAAATGTCATTGTAGAATGTCATTTGTAATAGTTGTCATGATAAACTTTTACATGCAGATAGTGTATCCATCAGTAATAGTACATTGCCAGTTGCAGTTCCTTCAACTTCTAATGTGCATGATATACCTGTAAATTTTAAAGAGTTTGTTTCTGATTCTATCCAGAAGGCTTTTTCTGCATTTCCACCTTCTAATAAATATAAAAGGTCTTTTAAAACTTTTCATTTAGATGATGAAATTTCAAATGACCAACAACATAATAATTTATCCTCTTCTGATGAGGATCTATCTGATACAGAAGATCCTTCCTCAGACATTGACACTGACAAATCTACTTATTTATTTAAAATAGAGTATATGCGTTCTTTATTAAAAGAAGTGTTCATTACTTTGGATATTGAGGTAACCAGTCCTCTTGACGTTCAGTCTAATAAACGTTTAAATGCTGTTTTTAAACCTCCTGTGGCTTCTCCAGGGGTGTTTCCTATTCCTGAGGCTATTTCTGGTATGATTTCCAAGGAATGGAATAAGCCAGGTACTTCTTTTATTCCTTCTTCAAGGTTTAAAAAATTGTATCCTTTACCAGCAAAATCTATAGAATTTTGGGAAAAAATCCCCAAAGTTGATGGGACTATTTCTACTCTTGCTAAACGTACCACTATTCCTATGGAAGATAGTACTTCCTTTAAGGATCCTTTAGATAGGAAGCTTGAATCTTATCTAAGGAAGGCTTATTTATATTCAGGTCATCTTCTCAGACCTGCAATTTCTTTGGCTGATGTTGCGGCTGCATCAACTTTCTGGTTGGAAAATTTAGCGCAACAGGAATTGGATTCTGACTTATCTAGCATTGTTCGCTTACTGCAATATGCTAATTATTTTATTTGTGATGCTATTTTTGATATTATCAAAATTGATGTTAGATCCATGTCTTTAGCTATATTAGCTAGAAGAGCTTTGTGGCTTAAATCTTGGAATGCTGATATGACATCTAAATCTAGATTACTATCTCTTTCTTTCCAAGGTAATAATTTATTTGGTTTGGTATGCGGATCTGGTTCGGATGTCCAGTTGCCCGCCTTTGCCACTTCCATTACGGCCAGACCTACTATCTCAAGGTCCGTTTTTCCATCAGGATCTCAAATCATTAAATTTGAAGGTATGGAAATTGAACGCTTAGTTCTAAGTCATAGAGGTTTCTCTGACTCAGTGATTAATACTCTGTTACAAGCTCGTAAATCTGTCTCTAGAAAGATTTATTATAGAGTTTGGAAGACTTACATTTCATGGTGTTCTTCTCATAAATTCTCCTGGCATTCTTTTTAGAATTCCTAGAATTTTACAGTTTCTTCAGGATAGTTTGGATAAAGGTTTGTCTGCAAGTTCCTTGAAAGGACAAATCTCCGCTCTTTCTGTTTTATTTCACAGGAAGATTGCTATACTTCCTGATATACATTGTTTTGTACAGGCTTTAGTTCGTATTAAGCCTGTCATTAAATCAATTTCTCCTCCTTGAAATCTTAATTTGGTTCTGAAGGCCTTACAGGCTCCTCCATTTGAACCTATGCATTCTTTGGACATTAAACTACTTTCTTGGAAAGTGTTGTTTCTTTTGGCCATCTCTTCTGCAAGAAGAGTTTCTGAGCCATCTGCTCTTTCTTGTGAGTCTCCTTTTCTGATTTTTCATCAGGATAAGGCAGTTTTGCGGACTTCTTTTCAATTTTTACCTAAGGTTTTGAATTCTAACAACATTAATAGAGAAATTGTTGTCCCTTCCTTATGTCCTAATCTTAAGAATTCTTTGGAAAGATCCTTGCATTCTTTGGATGTGGTCAGAGCTTTGAAATATTATGTGGAAGCTACTAAAGATTTCAGGAAGACTTCCAGTCTATTTGTTTTATTTTCTGGTCCTAGGAAAGGTCAGAAGGCTTCTGCTATTTCCTTGGCTTCTTGGTTGAAACTTTTGATTCATCAAGCTTATTTGGAGTCTGGTCAGGCCCCGCCTCAGAGAATTACAGCTCATTCTACTAGATCAGTCTCCACTTCGTGGGCTTTTAAGAATGAAGCTTCAGCTGATCAGATTTGCAAAGCAGCAACTTGGTCTTCTTTGCATACATTTACTAAATTCTACCGTTTTGATGCATTTGCTTCTTCAGAAGCAGTTTTTGGTAGAAAAGTTCTTCAGGCAGCTGTTTCAGTTTGATTCTTCTGCTTTTGATTTAGGTTTTTTCTTTCAATTATGAAAATAAACCACCCAATCCCCCCTTAAAAAACCTAACACTAACCCCTTGAAGATCACCCTACCTTGAGACGTCTTCACCCAACCGGGCCGAAGTCCTCCACGAAGCCGGGCGAAGTGGTCCTCCAGACGGGCAGAAGTCTTCATCCAAGCCAGCCAGAAGAGGTCCTCCAGACAGGCAGAAGTCTTCATCTAGGCGGCATCTTCTATCTTCATCCATCTGGCGCGGAGCGGGTCCATCTTCAAGACATCCGACGCGGAGCATCCTCTTCAAACGACATCTGACGACTGAATGAAGGTAGCTTTAAGTGACGTCATCCAAGATGGCGTCCCTTGAATTCTGATTGGCTGATAGAATTCTATCAGCCAATCGGAATTAAGGTAGGAAAAATCTTATTGGCTGATGCAATCAGCCAATAGGATTGAAGTTCAATCCTATTGGCTGATGCGGCGGTTTAGGGGTTAATACATTTATTAGAGTTGCGGTGTGCTCCCGGAGTGGTGGTTTAGGGGTTAATACATTTATTAGAGTTGCGGTGGGCTCCGGGAAAGGCGGTTTAGGGGTTAATAACTTTATTTAGGTGCGGTGGGGTCCGGGAGTGGCGGTATGGGGGTAAACAGTATAGTATAGTGTGGGTGTTTAGTGACAGGGTACCAAGAAAGCTGTAAAAAAGCTGAAGAGCAGCGAGATCGATGACTGTTAGTTAACAATAGTCTGCTGCTCATCGCACCGTACTTGGTGCGCGGCTTTTTGACAGCTTTTTTGATAATTTTGGAGAACGTATTCAGGTCCACGGCCGCGATGTTAGGCGATCTTAGGAGAGCGTATTGGTGCCGTCGAGTGCAGGTAAGTTGACGGCTTGATAAATAGAGGCCTAAAACTTTACATTTATTTTGTCAATATTTAAACAACTAATGAAACTTTTAAAAATACATCTACATGTTCTTATAAGACTAATCATTTCTTTAAATGCATAATTCTATCTAGCATTTATTTAGTGTTTAATGTCCCTTTAAAGTGTTACAAGTTATTTTGTATGTGATTTCAAACAGCAGGAAGTACATTCTCTTTCTGCACGGTTACCCTGTTTCCCCAAAGTATTGTCCCCTATTTTAGCATTTGCTACCGGTTATGAGATACAACACCAATTTGATAAGACGCAAGTGATACAGCTCTGGATTTTGTTCTCCTGTTTTCTGTTGGGTACCTTTTACCACCACACAAACTGGTTATTATACTATTTTGAACATTGCATTAATATATTAATATACCGGACAATTTTTACCATTTTTTGCTATCATTTCATTTAAACAGAAATTGAGCATTGTTTTTTTTTCTTTATTTGCCTATCAAACCTAAATATATATTTTAGTAGACAACCCAAGTATTTGATCTAGGCCGATATTGGTATGTTTCATGCCACCATTTTACCACCAGATATGATCATATATAAAAAAAAAAATAGTTAAAAAAACATTGGGTTTCTCACTGAAATTATTTACATACCACTTGTGCAATCATGACACAAAATGGATGTAAAAGCTTCTCTAGGATTCCCTTTATTTAGAAACAGCAGGCATATATGCTTTTTGGTAATACGAAGGCTGCCAATTGCAGCTGAGCACCACACTTCTAATTTTATAAGCAGGGAAGGGGTTAATTAGTTATCTAGCAAGGGTAAGATTATTATAGTGTAGGTATTACCCTTCCACCAAACTGATCCCTACCTTATCCCTCCGAAACAGCTCCCCCCCCCCCCACCAGGTCACTAGGGTTGAAAGGTGTCCAGTATTTAACCGGATAGTCCAGTATTTTAGCAGCTTGTCCAGTAAAACCATTAAAAAACACTGGGCACTTAAATGTGCATTTTTTTCTAAGGTCCCTGAATGTAAGCTAATGGCAAACAGATCTCCTATGCCTCAACACATTACAAATATGGTGAAGAAAGAAGTAAGAGGCAGTCAAGAGGGTCAAATCACTTCTGTTTACTTGTGTTACTGTCAGCGAATAAGGTACAATTATTTATGTGCGTGTTCCTGGCAGTTGTGAAAAATATACATGGCGGGATCAAGCATAGGGGCTATGGTAGAGCTTTAGGGGAAGCATTATATGACTCTACCTACCATCATACCCAGTCACCATCAGATTATCATATATTTTTGTGGAGAACAGCTGGAAACCCTACTGGTCACCACCATCTTAGGTACAGGCAGACAGTCTGCCATTATGCAGTTTTAGGGATTTTTTTTTTGCAGTGAAGAAATCCCACCCTCCCACCTCCCTGAGCCCTCCCAAACTGCTCCATAACCCTCCCCATTCTCCCTAGCAGCATCCATATTAGATATTAGCAGCTGTCTGCGAGTACCCAGTTTATAGCAATTTTATTATTTTTTAAATGTATTTATTAATAAAAATGGTTTTCTGTAGTGTAGAGATCCACCTCCAAGTGATTGTACGTAGGGACCCATCCCTCCCCCTCTATCGCCAAGTTTTTTTGCTGTATCTTAGGAAAACCTTCCCTTTAACCCCTCCCTCACCCTTCTCACAATGCATTGCCCACCCTCCTTAACCTTCCACACCACCCACGGCATCACGACAAGCAGATACAGACAGTGTCCTGCTCATACGGATTTACTTTCAATTCGTAATACGAGTGGTATTTAACTTGTGGCAAATGGGCAAAAACTTTGATATTGCTCACACTCAAATGTTAGCGTTCCACTTGTAATCGAGCACAAAATGTTTTTTATAAACTCAAGTAATACAATATCCCATGTATGTTCAATATTTAGTTTGGTTTACTTTTTTGGGCAGTTTATCTTTGCAAACTGTACTTTTCACCTGTACTGGAGAGGACAGAATGCTTCCTGTATACTTCAGTGTGCTGTAGTTCATCTGACCCTACTAATACTACAGAGTGATTCCTTGGGGCCCATTTATCAAAGTGCAGCGGACATCGATAAATGCCAACAGCATACCCTGTCGGCATTTATCATTGCACAAGCATTTCTAGTGAAATGCTTGTGCAATGCCGCCCCCTGCAGATTTAGCAGGGGGTGTCAATCAACCCGATCGTATGCGATCGGGCGGATTGCTGTCTGCCGCCTCAGAGGTAAAGGACAAGTTAAGGAGCAGTGGTCTTAAGACCGCTGCTTCTTAACTCCTGTTTCTGACAAGCCTGAAGGCTTGCACGGAAACAGGTGTATATGGTACCATTCAGACCATGATATATCGGCCCCCTTGTATCAATCCAGATGCTAAATTATACTTGGGTTTTTATAGGATATATACATTGACTGCTCTGGATTTGCAAAAAATATATTTTCTTTGCTGATTATTTGCAATGCAGTGCTAAATAAATAGTTGATAGATACTTTTGCATAGATTACGAGTTTTGTCGGTAAAGACCCGCGGTGCTAACAAGCCTTTTTTTTCCAGCGCACCCTTAAGACAACGCTGGTATTACGAGATGTTTGAATGGCTGCGTTAGCCTAAGAAAAGGGAGCGTTGAGCATAATTTGGCTCCACTTCAACCCGCAATACCAGCGTTGCTTACGGTAGCGGTAAGCTGGAAAAACGTGCTCCTACACGATATCCCCATAGGAAACAATGGGGCTGAGCTGGCTGAAAAAAACACCTGCAAAAAAGCAGCGTTCAGCTCCTAACGCAGCCCCATTGTTTCCAATGGGGAAATAAAATTTAAGTCTACTCCTAACACCCTAACATGAACCCCGAGTATAAACACCCCTAACCTTACACTTATTAACCCCTAATCTGCCGCCCCTGCTATCGCTGACACCTGCATTATACTATTAACCCCTAATCTGCCGATCCGGACACCGCCACAACCTACATTATCCCTATGAACCCCTAATCTGCTGTCCCTAACATCGCCGACACCTATATTATATTTATTACCCCCTAATCTGCCCCCCCCAATGTCGCCGCCACCTACCTACACTTATTAACCACTATAATAAATGTATTAACCCCTAAACCGCTGCAATCCCGCATCGCAAACACTATAATAAATTTTATTAACCCCTAATCTGCCCCCCCTACCTTCAATTATTAACCCCTAATCTGCCTCCCCCAACGTCGCTGCTACTATAATCCGAGCCAAATTCTTCATCCAATCGGGCCAGAAGAGGTCCTCCATCAGGTTGAAGTCTTCATCCAAGCGGGGCAGAAGAGGTCTTCCATCCGATTGAAGTCTTCATCCAAGCAGAATCTTCTATCTTTATCCATCTGGAGCGGAGCGGCAGCATCCTGAAGACCTCCGACGCGGAACATCCATCCTGGCCGACAACTTCCCGACGAATGACGGTTCCTTTAAAAGACGTCGATCCAATCAGCCAATCGGATTGACCTCGCATTCTATTGGCTGTTCCGATCAGCCAATAGAATGCAAGGTCAATCTGATTGGCTGATTGGATCAGCCAATCGGATTGATCTTCAATATGATTGGCTGATTGAATCAGCCAATCAGATTTTTCCTACCTTAATTCCGATTGGCTGATAGAATCCTATCAGCCAATCGGAATTCGAGGGACGCCATCTTGGATGACATCATTTAAAGGAACCGTCATTCGTCGGGAAGTCGTCGGCCAGGATGGATGTTCCGCGTCGGAGGTCTTCAGGATGCTGCCGCTCCGGATGGATGAAGATAGAAGATTCCGCTTGGATGAAGACTTCAATCGGATGGAAGACCTCTTCTGCCCCGCTTGGATGAAGACTTCAACCGGATGGAGGACCTCTTCTGGCCCGCTTGGATGAAAAATTCGGCTTGGCTGAGTGAAGACGACTCAAGGTAGGGAGATCTTCAGGGGGTTAGTGTTAGGTTTTTTTAAGGGGGGTTTGGGTGGGTTTTAGAGTAGGGGTATGTGGGTGGTGGGTTGTAATGTTGGGGGGGTAATGTATTTTTATTTACAGGTAAAAGAGCTGATTACTTTGGGGCAATGCCCCGCAAAAAGCCATTTTAAGGGCTGGTAAAAAAGCTGATTACTTTGTAATTTAGGATAGGGTAGGGCATTTTATTATTTTGGGGGGCTTTTTTTATTTTATTAGGGGACTTAGATTAGGTGTAATTAGTTTAAACTTCTTGTAATTTTTCTTTATTTTCTGTAATTTAGTGTTTTGTTTTGTTTTATATTATAGTTTAGTTTATTTAATTGTATTTTAGTTTAGATAATTGTAGGTAATTTATTTAATTAGTTTAATGATAGTGTAGTGTTAGGTGTATTTGTAACTTAGGTTAGGATTTATTTTACAGGTAATTTTGTAATTATTTTAACTAGATAGCTATTAAATAGTTAATAACCATTTAATAGCTATTGTACCTAGTTAAAATAAATACAAAGTTGCCGGTAAAATAAATATAAATCCTAAAATAGCTACAATGTAACTATTAGTTATATTGTAGCTACATTAGGGTTTATTTTATAGGTAAGCATTTAGTTTTAAATAGGAATAATTTATTTAATGTTATTAAATTTAGTTTGTTTAATTTAAATTATATTTAAGTTAGGGGGGTGTTAGGGTTACGGTTAGACTTAGGTTTAGGGGTTAATAACCTTATTATAGTAGCGGCGACATTGGGGGCGGCAGATTAGGGGTCAATAATTGTAGGTAGGTGGCGGCAATGTTAGGGGGGGCAGATTAGGGGTAAATAAAATTTATTATAGTGTTTGCAAGGTGGGAGTGCAGCGGTTTAGGGGATAATACATTTATTATAGTGGCGGCGATGTCCGGTGTAGGTAGGTGGTGGCGGCAACGTTGGGGGGGCAGATTAGGGGGTAATAAATATAATATAGGTGTTGGCGATGTTAGGGGCAGCAGATTAGGGGTTCATAGCTATAATGTAGGTGGCGGCGATGTCCGGTCGGCAGATTAGGGGTTAAACAAATTTATTATAGGGTTTACGATGTGGGGGGGCCTCGGTTTAGGGTTTCTTAGGTAGTTTATGGGTGTTAGTGTACTTTATAGCACTGTAGTTAAGAGCTTTATGTTCCGGCGTTAGCCCATAAAACTCTTAACTACTGACTTCTTTTTGCGGTTGGAGTCTTGTCGGTAGAGGCTCTACCGCTCACTTCTTCCAAGACTCGTAATACCAGCGTTAGGCAAATCCCATAGAAAAGATAGGATATGCAATTGACGTAAGGGGATTTGCGGTAGCCTCGAGTCGCGGAAAGAAAGTGAGCGGTAGACCCTTTCCTGCCTGACTCGTAATACCAGCGGGTGTTAAAAAGCAGCGTTAGGACCCCTTAACACTGCTTTTTAACCCTAACGCAGAACTCGTAATCTAGGCGTTTGTATTTATTAAAATACTTTAATGTTAAATTAATTTAATATATCCTTCAATTGCATTTCATCTGGTTATAAATTTTATTTTATATGGGGTTTAAATGTATTTTTTTTTTTTAAATATGAAGTATTTACATAAAAACGAACTTGACATTGTAAATACATTACAAAGAATATATGCATGTACAGGAAGGGGACAATTTATCACGGCCCGAATGAAGCCAAATACCCCTGTTTCCGCTCAAGCCTTCAGGCTCGCCGGAAACGAGAGTTAAGAAACAGCGGTTCCTTAACTCGCCTGCCACCTCTGAGGCTGCGGACATCAATCCGCCTGATTGCATACGATCGGGTTGATTGATAACCCCTGCTAGTGGCCGATTGGCCGTGAATCTGCAGGGGGCGGCATTGATAAATGTTGGCATTTATCAATGTCTGGCAGACATGATCGCTAAAGTGGATCATGTCCCCCAGACAAATGATAAATCGGTCCCTAAAAATGTAATGAATGCAAACAAGTGCCTTTTTAAAGCACAATTTTCTTGGAGAGTGAGAATTGTTTGTTAGCTTGGCAAAATATATTAAAAGGAATAATATCTTGTAGAAATTGAATTGTTTATATTAATTTGCTATTATGTAACGAGAGAGAGAATATATATATATATATACACACAGATGTATTCTTTCTCTCAATGATTAAAAAATAAACTTTTTGCAAAGCTAATGTTTATTAAAGTAAAAATATTATTTGCTGATAAAAAATATATTAGCTGCAGAATGATGCAATAGAAACATTACAATACATAGCTGTTTGGTTGAAATTAAGAAGCTTTATAAGAATACTGTGTTGCATGTAACTCAGCAGGGAGTTTTAAAAATCAGCTAAAAAAACACTAGATCTAGTTGAGGCAATTTTCTTTAGGTATATGTACATAGTGGCTCTCATCTCTGGCTGTTTATTTATATGAAAAAATAATGAGCTATGGACAGGTAAGGACCACTTGGGGGTTAGACTTAGGTTTTTTCAAGGGGGAATCGGGTGGGTTTTAGAGTAGGGGTGTGTAGGTGGTGGGTTGTAATGGGGGGGATTGTTCTTTTTTTTTACAGGTAAAAGAGCTGATTACTTTGGGGCAATGCCCCGCAAAAGGCCCTTTTAAGGGCTGGTAATAGAGCTGATTACTTTTGTAATTTAGTTTAGGGTAGGGAAATTTTATTATTTTGGGGGGCTTTTTTATTTTATTAGGGGGCTTAGATTAGGTGTAATTATCTTAAAATTCTTGTAATATTTTTTTATTTTTTGTAATTTAGTGTTTGTTTGTTTTTTTTTGTAATATAGTTTAGTGTATTTAATTGTATTTTAGTTTAGATAATTGTAGTTTATTTAATTAATTTATTGATAGTGTAGTGTTAGTGTATTTGTAACTTAGGTTAGGATTTATTTTACAGGTAATTTTGTAATTATTTTAACTAGGTAGCTATTAAAAAGTTATTAACTATGTAATAGCTATTGTACCTAGTTAAAATAAATACAAAGTTACCTGTAAAATAAATATAAACCCTAAAATAGCTACAATGTAATTATTAATTATATTGTAGCTATCTTAGGGTTTATTTTATAGGTAAGTATTTAGTTTTAAATAGGAATTATTTAGTGAATAATATTAATATTATTTAGATTTATTTAAATAATAATTAAGTTAGGGGGTGTTAGGGTTAGACTTAGGTTTAGGGGGTAATATAGTTAATATAGGTGGCGGCGGTGTAGGGGGCTCAGATTAGGGGTTAATATAGTTAATATAGGTGGTGGCGGTGTAGGGGGGTCAGATTAGGGGTTAATATATTTTATGTAGGTGGCGGCGGTGTAGAGGGAGGCGAATTAGTGGTTAATACATTTAATATAGGTGGCGGCGGTGTAGGGGGTCAGATTAGGGGTTAATACATTTAATATAGGTGGCGGCGGTGTAGGGGGGTCAGATTAGGGGGTAATACATAATATAGGTGGTGGCGGTGTAGGGGGGTCAGATTAGGGGGTAATACATTTAATGTAGGTGGGGGCGGGGTCCGGGAGGGGCGGTTTAGGGGTTAATACTACAGGGAGTGCAGAATTATTAGGCAAGTTGTATTTTTGAGGATTAATTTTATTATTGAACAACAACCATGTTCTCAGTGAACCCAAAAAACTCATTAATATCAAAGTTGAATAGTTTTGGAAGTAGTTTTTAGTTTGTTTTTAGTTATAGCTATTTTATGGGGATATCTGTGTGTGCAGGTGACTATTACTG
The DNA here is from genome assembly GCF_027579735.1 of Bombina bombina. Classification (NCBI taxonomy): domain Eukaryota; kingdom Metazoa; phylum Chordata; class Amphibia; order Anura; family Bombinatoridae; genus Bombina; species Bombina bombina. Next base: position 926,740,826 of record NC_069500.1, read on the forward strand.
TGCATAATTATTAGGCAACTTAACAAAAAACAAATATATACCCATTTCAATTATTTATTTTTACCAGTGAAACCAATATAACATCTCAACATTCAAAAATATACATTTCTGACATTCAAAAACAAAACAAAAACAAATCAGTGACCAATATAGCCACCTTTCTTTGCTAGGACACTCAAAAGCCTGCCATCCATGGATTCTGTCAGTGTTTTGATCTGTTCACCATCAACATTGCGTGCAGCAGCAACCACAGCCTCCCAGACACTGTTCAGAGAGGTGTACTGTTTTCCCTCCTTGTAAATCTCACATTTGATGATGGACCACAGGTTCTCAATGGGGTTCAGATCAGGTGAACAAGGAGGCCATGTCATTAGATTTTCTTCTTTTATACCCTTTCTTGCCAGCCACGCTGTGGAGTACTTGGACGCGTGTGATGGAGCATTGTCCTGCATGAAAATCATGTTTTTCTTGAAGGATGCAGACTTCTTCCTGTACCACTGCTTGAAGAAGGTGTCTTCCAGAAACTGGCAGTAGGACTGGGAGTTGAGCTTGACTCCATCCTCAACCCGAAAAGGCCCCACAAGCTCATCTTTGATGATACCAGCCCAAACCAGTACTCCACCTCCACCTTGCTGGCGTCTGAGTCGGACTGGAGCTCTCTGCCCTTTACCAATCCAGCCACGGGCCCATCCATCTGGCCCATCAAGACTCACTCTCATTTCATCAGTCCATAAAACCTTAGAAAAATCAGTCTTGAGATATTTCTTGGCCCAGTCTTGACGTTTCAGCTTGTGTGTCTTGTTCAGTGGTGGTCGTCTTTCAGCCTTTCTTACCTTGGCCATGTCTCTGAGTATTGCACACCTTGTGCTTTTGGGCACTTCAGTGATGTTGCAGCTCTGAAATATGGCCAAACTGGTGGCAAGTGGCATTTTGGCAGCTGCACGCTTGACTTTTCTCAGTTCATGGGCAGTTATTTTGCGCCTTGGTTTTTCCACACGCTTCTTGCGACCCTGTTGACTATTTTGAATGAAACGCTTGATTGTTCGATGATCACGCTTCAGAAGCTTTGCAATTTTAAGAGTGCTGCATCCCTCTGCAAGATATCTCACTATTTTTGACTTTTCTGAGCCTGTCAAGTCCTTCTTTTGACCCATTTTGCCAAAGGAAAGGAAGTTGCCTAATAATTATGCACACCTGATATAGGGTGTTGATGTCATTAGACCACACCCCTTCTCATTACAGAGATGCACATCACCTAATATGCTTAATTGGTAGTAGGCTTTCGAGCCTATACAGCTTGGAGTAAGACAACATGCATAAAAAAGATGATGTGGTCAAAATACTCATTTGCCTAATAATTCTGCACTGCCTGTAGGATAGGTTAATTGCGTTGTGGGCTATAGTGGTTTAGGGGTTAATAATTAGGCTTATTGCATTGTGGGGGGTTGTCATTCTAGGGGTTAATACATTTATTGTTAGGAGTGAGAGGGGGATTGCGAATAGAGGGGTATACGTGTCGGGCTATTTTTGGGAGGCGTGTTAGACAGTTACGGGGGATTTAAGACTTTAGTTAGTTTTTTTAGGCGGCGGCAGTTTCTAAAGTGCTGTAAATCACTGGCGACTCCAGAAATTTGTACTTACGCTTATTTCTGGACATCGCTAGTTTGTCCGACTTATGGCACTTTAGAAACTGTTGGCGCCGTATATGTTATAGCTCGATGTGCGAGGTGAAACTACGGGCAGCGCAGGTTTCCACGCTTGTGCCGAAACCTGCGCCGTATATCGGATCGCGCCCCTGAAGCAGAGTTGCTGCACAGGTGCAAACACATCAGCACTGGAATGTAGTGCAAGCTATTTCAACATAGCACTCATGACTGGAGGGAGGCAGGGAATGCTTATAAAATGTATTTAAAGGGAAAGTCTACACCATAATTTTTATTGGTTAAAAATATAGATAATCCCTTTATTACCCATTCCCCAATTTTGCATAACCAACACTGTTATATTAATACACGTTTTACCTCTGTGATTACCATTTATCTAAGCCTTTGCAGACTGCCCCCTTATCTCAGTTCTTTTGACAGACTTGCATTTTAGCCAATCAGTGCTAACTCCTAGGTAACTCCACGGGCATGAGCACAATTATATCTATATGGCACACATGAACTAACGTCCTCTAGGTGTGAAAAGTTGTCAAAATGCATTCAGACAAAAGAGGCCTTACAATACCATACAAGCCTACCTAGGTTTAGTTTTCAACAAAGAATACCAAGATAACAAAGCAGAATTGATGATAAAAGTAAATTGGAAACGTTGTTTAAAATTGCATGCCCTATCTGAATCATGAAAGTTTAATTTTGATTAGACTGTCCCTTTAAGGCCAGTTGCGTGCGAGCAATAAGGGGCTTATCGTGGGTGTTTGCGCTCGTTGGGTTTACTGCTGGTATTACAAGTTGAAAGTAAACGTGATCACTTGAGCCAATCGCGTTTTGCGCTAGAATGATTACAGCATCCTCAGAACTCTGGTTAACTGTTTTGCAAAACAAAAAGGTGTCACAAAAAACATAAAAAATACATTACAAAGTACATTTACACTCATAATGACACAAGTTGCCGATGACCACTCCGCCTCTGCGTCACCGGGATAAAGATTGAAGATGGTCACGCAATGGTGAGTACAGATTTTGGGGTTAGTCTTAGGTTTGTTTCTTTTTGGGTGGGTTTTTTTTTTAGATTAAGGCTTTTATTTTTTTCATGGGCTAAAAAAGAGCTGAATGCCCTTCTAAGAGCAATGCCCATACAATTGCTCTTTTCAGGGCAATGGGTAGATTAGGCTTTTTTTAGTTAGGTTTTTTTTTTATTTTGGGGATTTGGTGGGGTGGGGGGTTGTAATGTTAGGGTGTACTTTGTTAATTTTTTTGCAAAAGAGCTGTTAACTTTAGGGCAATGCCCTACAAAAGGCCCTTTGAAGGGCTATTGGTAGTTTATTTATAGATTAGGGAGGGGTTTATTTTGGGGTGTTTTTTTAACGGGGGTATTAGAATAAGAATGTTTTTTTTTGTTTTTCTTTTAGTTTGTTACTTTTTGTAATGCTATTTTTTTTCTGTACTGTTAGTTTTTTTTAATTTTGGGTAATGTTAGGTTTTTTATTTTTTGTAATCTTTTATTATTTTTAAGGTAATATCTTTTTAATTTTTTTCAGTGTTTTTTTAATTGGGGTTAATTTAGGGGGTTTTAGGTTAGGGGGCTTAGTTATTAGGTTAATACTATGCATTGTGAGGGGTTTGTGGTTTAGGGGTTATGTGATTCACCCCATGAGGCCTATTTATCAAGCCGTTAACTATGCTGCATTCGCCGGCACCAATACGCTCGCCTAACATCGCTGCCGCGGACCTGAATATGATCTCCATATTTATAAAAAAAGCCGGCAAAATGCTGTGCACCAAGTACGGGGTGATGAGCAGCGGACTGTTGTTAACTAGCAGTCATCGATCTCGCTGCTATTCGGCTTTTTACCAACTTTATTTATACCCTGTCACTAAACACCACCACTATACTAAAATGTTTAACCCCTATCCCGACACTCCTGGACCCCGCTGCAACTGTAATAAAATTATTAACCCCTAAACCCCTGGCCTCCCACATCCCTACCACTTATTAAACCTATTAACCCCTAAACCTAACAACCCACTAACTTTACATTAAAATTACCTCATCCCTATCTTATAATAAATTAAAACTTACCTTTAGAATTAAATTAAACTATATTAAACTATTAATTAACCTACCCTATTATACTAAAATTACATTAAAATACCAATTAAATTAACTATATTACATATTTAAAAACCTAACCCTACTCAAATTATTTAAATCTACAATTAAAAATTACTAAATTACAAAAAAATAAAGGCTAAGTTACAAAATATAAAAACACTAAGTTACAAAAACAAACAAACCACAGTATGAAAAATAAAAAATAATTAAACCTAATCTAATAGCCCTATCAAAATAAAAAAGCCCCCCACAAATAAAAAAAACCCTTGCCTACAATAAACTACCAATGGCCCTTAAAAGGGCCTTTTGCGGGACATTGCCCCAAAGAAATCAGCTCTTTTACCTGAAAAAAATACAAACACCCCCCCAACAGTAAAACCCACCACCCACACAACCAACCCCCAAAATAAAAACCCTATCTAAAAAACCTAAGCTCCCCATTGCCCTGAAAATGGCATTTGTATGGGCATTGCCCTTAAATTGGCATTTAGCTCTTTTACTGCCCAAAGTCCCTACTCTAAAAATAAAACCCACCCAATAAACCCTTACTGGGCGACGTGGGTTTCAGCAGTTGCGCTGAAACTTACACCACATATGTAATCACGGCCAATGTTCTTAAAAAATAAGCAAAACTATACATTGTTACAGAAACCCAGATAGGCTATATAAATGGATCATCTACAAGACATTTATGCAAAGAAAACTCTAGTGTACAATGTCCCTTTAATGTAATAATATAATAGCACAATATAGTATTGTATTGGGATTTTTTATTGCTTAATATTTCTGCAAGGTTTTTTTGTCACTGAATATACTGTATTAAAAAAAATGATGTCAATTTAACCCTTTGAGTGTTAAGCACTTTCCCACCTGGGTGCTAAGCTGATTTGAGGTTTTTTTTAATTTTTAATTTTTTTTTTAAATATATTTTTTTTAACTTTTACATTTTTTTTTTCAGATCCCCAACACTTATACTCTTTGAAAGGTTAGGCGATTACCTGAGATACAGGCTTCTAAGCAGCATGCCCCCTTTCCCTATACTTGTCATTGTGATTTTTAAATAAAGTTGTGCGGTGACGTCATCACGTCATTGTGCGTGACTTCACCACGCAAAACGTGAAGCCCCGGCGATGCCTGTCACTATACAGGCCCGATCGCCGGGGTAGGAGCGGGTGGGAGCCCCCAGATCTCCCTCAAGGTGGGAGAGTGCTAGCGACGGCTCTGTGCCCACTCAAGGGGTTAAGGGAGACTGGTATTCTGTCAAAATGTATTTTTCCCCAGTCTAATAAATGTTTATGTAGTGATAACACAACAATTAGATTTTAGACCATTGTATACTTACTACTTTGCACTTATTTTTGTTACTCAGAAGTATTTTTGTTACCCAGCGCTACGGAATTTTGTGGCGCTATACTAATAAATGATAAAAATAATAATAGACAACTCTCCTATGAATAACAAATGAACAATATGCTGATTAGTCTAACAAAATTAAAATAGTGGAGAAGTAAAATCTGTAATCACAATAAGAGAACAAATTCCATTCCACTTCAAACCAAGCTACTTTACCAATTACTGTTTATTGTTTATCTTAATTAGGCTTTCATTATAGGTGGATTTTCTTTATGCTTTTGTGCACAGCAATTAAAGACATATTTGTTGAATTAATTCACAGTCAATACAGTTGTGTCTCTTTTCGTTCAATTACAATCTACAATGATAGTTCTTTTTCTCTCATTTCATTAAATCCAGTGATATCCAAATTGAATTTTCCAACATCCATTAAGTTTAGAAGTTAAACATTTTGAGTTTAAATTAGCAAGCTAACGGCTAGATTTAGAGTTGGGCGGTAGTCGTCAAAACCAGCGTTAGAGGCTCCTAACGCTGGTTTTTACCGCCCTCTGGTATTTGGAGTCAGTCATTAAAGGGTCTAACGCTCACTTTCCAGCCGCGACTTTTCCATACCGCAGATCCCCCTACGCCATTTGCGTATCCTATCTTTTCAATGGGATCTTTCTAACGCCGGTATTTAGAGTCGTGGCTGAAGTGAGCGTTAGAAATCTAACGACAAAACTCCAGCCGCAGAAAAAAAACAGGAGTTAAGAGCTTTCTGGGCTAACGCCGGTTTATAAAGCTCTTAACTACTGTGATCTAAAGTACACTAACACCCATAAACTACCTATGTACCCCTAAACCAAGGTCCCCCCACACCGCCGCCACTCTATTAAATTTTTTTAACCCCTAATCTGCCGCTCCGTACACCGCCGCCACCTACATTATCCCTATGTACCCCTAATCTGCTGCCCCTAATACCGCCGACACCTACATAATATTTATTAACCCCTAATCTGCCGCCCTCAACGTCGCCGCCACCTGCCTACACTTATTAACCCCTAATCTGCCGACCGAACCGCACCGCTACTATAATAAATGTATTAACCCCTAATCCGCCTCACTCCCGCCTCAATAACCCTATAATAAATAGTATTAACCCCTAATCTGCCCTCCCTAACATCGCCGACACCTAACTTCAAACATTAACCCCTAATCTGCCGACCGGAGCTCACCGCTATTCTAATACATTTTTTAACCCCTAAAGCTAAGTCTAACCCTAACACTAACACCCCCCTAAGTTAAATATAATTTTTATCTAACAAAATAAATTAACTCTTATTATATAAATTAATCCTATTTAAAGCTAAATACTTACCTGTAAAATAAATCCTAATATAGCTACAATATAAATTATAATTATATTGTAGCCATTTTAGGATTAATATTTATTTTACAGGCAACTTTGTAATTATTTTAACCAGGTACAATAGCTAAAATAGTTAAAATAATTACAAAATTACCTGTAAAATAAATCCTAACCTAAGTTACAATTAAACCTAACACTACACTATCAATAAATTAATTAAATAAAATACCTACAATTATCTACAATTAAACCTAACACTACACTATCAATAAATTAATTAAATACAATACCTACAAATAACTACAATTAAATAAACTAACTAAAGTACAAAAAATAAAAAAGAACTAAGTTACAAAAAATAAAAAAATATTTACAAACATTAGAAAAATATTACAACAATTTTAAACTAATTACACCTACTCTAAGCCCCCTAATAAAATAACAAAGACCCCCAAGATGGCGTCCCTCAAATTCCGATTGGCTGATAGGATTCTATCAGCCAATCGGAATTAAGGTAGGAAAATTCTGATTGGCTGATGGAATCAGCCAATCAGAATCAAGTTCAATCCGATTGGCTGATCCAATCAGCCAATCAGATTGAGCTTGCATTCTATTGGCTGATCGGAACAGCTGATCAGAATTTTCCTACCTTAATTCCGATTGGCTGATAGAATCCTATCAGCCAATCGGAATTCGAGGGACGCCATCTTGGATGACGTCCCTTAAAGGAACCTTCATTCTTCAGTTGGATGTCGGAAGAAGAAGATTGATCCGCGCTGGAGGTCTTCAAGATGGAGCCGCTCCTCATCGGATGAAGATAGAAGATGCCGCTTGGATCAAGATGGTTGCCGGTCCGGATCTCCTCTTCTTCCCGGATAGGATGAAGACTTTGGAGCCTCTTCTGGACCTCTTCATCCGCCGCTTGATAGAAGATTTCAGCCGGATTATGGATCGCCAGCCCCCACTTGGGCTTGGATGAAGATTTCGGAGCCTGGAGCGATCGGTGAACCTGGCATGGTGAAGATAAGGTAGGAAGATCTTCATGGGCTTAGTGTTAGGTTTATTTAAGGGGGGTTTGGGTTAGATTAGGGGTATGTGGGTGGTGGGTTGTAATGTTGGGGGGGGGTATTGTATGGGTTTTTTTACAGGCAAAAGAGCTGAATTATTTGGGGCATGCCCCGCAAATGGCCCTTTTCAGGGCTGGTAAGGTAAAAGAGCTTTGAACTTTTTTAATTTAGAATAGGGTAGGGCATTTTTTTATTTTGGGGGTCTTTGTTATTTTATTAGGGGGCTTAGAGTAGGTGTAATTAGTTTAAAATTGTTGTAATATTTTTCTAATGTTTGTAAATATTTTTTTATTTTTTGTAACTTAGTTCTTTTTTATTTTTTGTACTTTGGTTAGTTTATTTAATTGTAGTTATTTGTAGGTATTGTATTTAATTAATTTATTGATAGTGTAGTGTTAGGTTTAATTGTAGTTATTTGTAGGTATTTTATTTAATTAATTTATTGATCGTGTAGTGTTAGGTTTAATTGTAACTTAGGTTAGGATTTATTTTACAGGTAATTTTGTAATTATTTTAACTATTTTAGCTATTGTACCTGGTTAAAATAATTACAAAGTTGCCTGTAAAATAAATATTAATCCTAAAATAGCTACAATATAATTATAATTTATATTGTAGCTATATTAGGATTTATTTTACAGGTAAGTATTTAGCTTTAAATTGGATTAATTTATATAATAAGAGTTAATTTATTTCGTTATATGAAAATTATATTTAACTTAGGGGGGTGTTAGTGTTAGGGTTAGACTTAGCTTTAGGGGTTAAAAAATTTATTAGAATAGCGGTGAGCTCCGGTCGGCAGATTAGGGGTTAATGTTTGAAGTTAGGTGTCGGCGATGTTAGGAAGGGCAGATTAGAGGTTAATACTATTTATTATAGGGTTATTGAGGCGGGAGTGAGGCGGATTAGGGGTTAATACATTTATTATAGTAGCGGTGCGGTTCGTCGGCAGATTAGGGGTTAATAAGTGTAGGTAGGTGGAGGCGACGTTGTGGGGGGCAGATTAGGGGTTAATAAATATAATATAGGGGTCGCGGTGTTAGGGGCAGCAGATTAGGGGTACATAGGTATAATGTAGGTAGCGGCGGTGTACGGAGCGGCAGATTAGGGGTTAAAAAAATATGCAGGTGTCAGCGATAGCAGGGGCGGCAGATTAGAGGTTAATAAGTGTAAGGTTAGGGGTGTTTAGACTCGGGGTACATGTTAGAGTGTTAGGTGCAGACGTAGGAAGTGTTTCCCCATAGAAAACAATGGGGCTGCGTTAGGAGCTGAACGCTGCTTTTTTGCAGGTGTTAGGTTTTTTTTCAGCTCAAATGGCCCCATTGTTTTCTATGGGGGAATCGTGCACGAGCAGGTTTTTGAAGCTGGCCGCGTCCGTAAGCACCGCTGGTATCGAGAGTTGCAGTGGCGTTAAATATGCTCTACACTCCCTTTTTTGGAGCCTAACGCAGCCATTCTGTGAACTCTAAATACCAGCGGTATTTAAAAGGTGTGGGGGGAAAAAAGCACGCGTAGCTAACGCACCCCTTTGGCCGCAGAACTCTAAATCTAGCCGTAAGTTTATTTTACTACAGAGGCTGTATTATGTTTAATCTTTTCTTTAAAAAATACTTAAATTATTTAAATGTTATTACGTCAATAATGCCATAATTTTATATAATCAAAATTATATTATAGCATATTTTATGATGAATGCTATATTTCTCTTCATATATGCTGTATGTGTGCAGAAAGGTGTACTATATTGGTGTATATAGCCAACAAACCATCTTCGCCCATTAAGGATAGATGACGAGTGGAGCGTTATTTATCGCTTTCACTCATGCGTTAACTCAGCTAAAAGTATTTTTTTGTGTGCGCACATTAATGCATTCCCCCATAGACATGAAAAGTAGGGAAAAAACTAACACCAAACAAGTTGCGCAAACCCGATTGCGTTTAACTAAGTGCTCTAACCCGACATGAAATATTACTATTTCACATTTCAATATTCTTAGCATAGCAGAATATGTTCTATTTACTGTTAAATACATGGTTCTATATATATATATATATATATATATATAGCAATAAGAAACAAATTGCAGAGACTTTTTGCAGATCCAAAACTCGATTTATTTCAGTTTAAAAATAAAAATCCATGAATACATGATCAGAAATCGGCATGTCTCACAACTCCAACAAAACTTGTGAAAAAACTGCTGCTGACATGTTTCGCCGCTTACGGCGTAATCATAGCTACAGGTAAAATCCCTGCTCACCTATTTAAGGTGGCTGGGAAAATCCAATTGGTTAAAATTTAATTGGCAAGTTTAAGCTGGAATAAATACTTAACCCCATGTGAACTGTGAACACTTAGAGAGGAAATATCTTTATATTTATATTTCATTTCATTATATGGGTTTGTTTTTACTTTTGCAAACTGCTAAAGAAATTTAATTTTAAACCCTGATTAAATGCAAAGCGAGTAATTCATTATTATAGTTTACACCAGATTACCTGGAAAAATAGAAGGATGGGAATTATTAACCCAGTGTTCACATTTAACATGAGGTATATTTATGATGCCCATTATTACACAATGGGGATTCGTAACCACATAATTTTGGTGAAACATATCACACAAATTTGGCTTATAAGAATAACTTAAAGCCATTCTAACTAGATGCAGATTTATACAAAGAGTTAAGAATAAGTGGTTTCTGAATTACAAAGACAACTGAGGAGATTTTATGAATGTTTTATAAATGTTTACAAATATGTTTTGAGAATATTTTATCTAAGATATTAGTTATTCTAAAATTGCAATGGTTCTAGTGGGAAAAGTTAGAGTTATAGACTCATCCTAAATGGTAGGCTTATTATATTATTGTATATTAATATTAGTATTTAGTGTAAATATTACTCTTGTAATTTATAATATTCCTATACGTCAGGCCAATACAAGAGAGGGAGATGAGAGGACCACATGATTATTTCCAGAAATTAATTAGATCATATTCAGAGTTCAGACCCGAAGGTACTCGGGTCTGAAGTCTAAAGATCCAATACATCTCTCTCTTTTGTAGTAACCGATCACGATCACCTCCTCTAGGTGGACAACATACTCTTTCAATAGCCTGCCATCTAAGACTTTTAATGTCCTTATTGTGGCATCGTGAAAAGTGTTTCACCAGAGGTGTACTAGCTTCTCCTGCTTGAATTGTGGACAAATGGTTGCGAATGCGTACCTTTACTTCATTTGTTGTTAAACCTACATACTGTAGGTGACAGGAAATGCAGGTCAGTACATATACAACATAAGTTGAGGTACATTTCAGGCAACTAGTGATGGGAAAAGTTTCACCCGTAACTTCAGATTTAAAAATGTTAGATGCCAAAATGTACTCACATACCCGACATTTCTGTCTGCATTTGAACAGACCCTTATGGGTTAACCAAGCACTCGTCGGTCTGTTCAATTCAGGCAAGGATGAAGGAGATAATGCATTAGCCAAAGTCTTGGCTCTTCTATAGGAGCATCTTACGCCAGCTCTGACACATGTCTCCAATTTGTCATCCGCAGAGAGAAATGCAAAATGTTTCTTAATTATCTTACATATTTCAGTATATTGCGAACTGTAATCGGTGACAAAGGTTACACCTTGGAAAGATGTGTCAGTGCTGGGAGATGTTTTTAAGTGTCCCTCGACTAAGCTGTTCCTATTGAGCTTCTGAACTTCTTGTTGAGCTCTATGAACAACATGGTTAGGATATCCTCTTTTCTTTAATCGATTGCTGAGTTCAAACGATTGTTCCTGGTAAGTGTGATCTAAAGTGCAATTGCGTTTGACCCTTACAAATTGTCCCTTTGCAACAGCAAAAGGAACATGCTGAGGATGACAGCTGTGGGCATGTAGCAATGCATTGCCCGCTGTGGGCTTACGATAGATTCTACTAATGATTCTACCTTGTTCAGTACCCTCCAATGTGATATCCAGGAAGTTAGTGGTATTCTTACTTAACTCAGAGGTAAATTTAATACCAACATTGTTATTATTCAGAGAGTCAACGAATTCCGAGAATTCTGAGTCCCCGCCACACCAGATGAGGAGGAGGTCATCAATGTACCGTCCATAAAAATGGATCATATGTCTGTAGGAGTTACTATCTCCATAGATGTGGGACAGCTCCCACCAACCCATAAAAAGGTTGGCAAAGGAGGGGGCAAACTTAGCCCCCATAGCTGTCCCACACCTCTGGAGATAGAACTCCCCCTCAAATTTGAAATAGTTATGGGTGAGCAGGAAACGCAGAACTCTCAGAATGTACTCTTGGAAGTTTTCACTAAAATCTGAATAATTTTTAAGAAAAAATGCCACTGCTTCCAAACCTTTCTGGTGAGGGATTGAGGAATAGAGTGAAACTACATCAATGGTTGCCCATTGGTATAAATCAAAATTCCACTCCATCGGTTCCAACAGTTTGATCACATGTTTAGTATCACTAAGATGACTATATAGTGATAGTACAAACGGTTGAAGGATGCCATCCATCCACTGGGACACATGCTCTGTTAAAGAGCCGATCCCACTGACAATGGGGCGTCCTTTAACATCAGTTAAAGACTTATGTATTTTAGGAAGATGGTGGAAGATGGGCACTATAGGGTGATCAACACACAAGAACTCAAAGGTATCTATGTCAAAGTGCCCATCCTCCAAACCATCATCCAGAATTGCCAAAAGTTCACGTTTGTACTTGATTGTAGGATCACCGTGCAAAAGGGTATAATGCTCAGTGTTCTGTAATTGGCGAAGTGCTTCCTGAACATAATCTGTTCTGTCAAGAACCACTATTGAGCCACCCTTATCTGCTGAGCGCACAACAATATCCTCCCTACTTCTAAGATCCTCTAAGGCCAGTTTCTGTTGTTTGGTTAAATTTGATGTGATCTTGCTTCCTGTTGTTTTCAGAGCAGTTAGATCACGTTCAACCCTTTTGAAAAAAGTCTCTAAAACTTGGCCTCTAGTGTGTATAGGATAAAAATCCGATGGGTTCTTAAACTTACCACAGGAGTTAATGTTATAGATTTTAGTGTCAGAGCAACTCTCTCTTAGTAAATGTTCTAAAGTGAGAGTATCACATTCTTCTCTGAATGTTTGTTTTTCTCTTACATTACTAAAAGTGGGTATTATTTCTTCACTAAGAGGGGTTGTATTTGTGTCTGACAGATTGGAATTATCTTGAAAAAATTTCTTCAAGGTGATATTTCTAATCAATTTATTAACATCCAAAAGTGTTTTAAAAATATCAAAATTATTTGCAGGGGAAAAATTCAAACCAAACCTCAATACTGATAATTGATCAGGAGTTAATACATAACTAGATAAATTTACAACATTGTCAGTCATTTGTATTTCTGCTGTCCTCTTCTCCCTTTGTTGCCTCTGTTGCCTCTCAGTTGATATCCTGCCTGACTTTGTTGTGTCTCTAAACCTATCCCTGTTTTCTGGGGAGGGAGACAAAAAACCTGAGCCAGGTTCATTTTATCATCATTAGTAATGTAAGGGCCTTGGGCCTGTGCACCCAACGTGTCTGTCACATATATATACTTAGATCCTGCTGCAATAGAACCAGGATTGGAATCTTTAGGTCTAACTACCTGTGTTGCGGGTGTGTCTATAGTATTACATATTGTTGCTTGCATAGATGTAGTCGTATTCTTTAGAATACCTTTATGTAGTTCTTCACCTTCAGAGACTACAATATCCTCTCCTGAATCAACCTCACTGTCTGAATATGTGACTTTTTTCTGACTATTTTTGAAGCCTTGTTGTTTATTGCCATTTTTATTGGCATTAGAATTTTGGTTCTGTTTTCTATTCCTAGATCTACTTCTATTTCGTCTTTGATTACCCCTGTCTGAGCGCTTCCAGATATATACAGTGTTGTTTGTGTAATCAGATTGGTCTCTTACAAATTTCGTGTGTTTAGTCTCAAGAACAATCTGTTTAACCTCTGCTACCCCAGTTTTTAATATGGCATCAAATCTTGAAAAATTAATATCTGTTAATCTGTTATTCATTTCAGCCTGTAAGAGACCGATTTCTTCTCTTACAGTGTTTAACAAATGTAATTTATAGGAATTCAACAACATCATGAGACGAATAGAACATTCAGAAAGAACATCATTCCAAGAGTTAATAAAATCAACATCAGAAACATCAAAAGTAGGAAACTTATTGATACGTAAACCACGTGGGATAATTTTAGCTTTAGCATATGTTTCCATTGTCCAAATGTCCCATTGCAATTTATACTCTTTTATTAATAATTTCTCCATCTCCTCAAAAAGGCCAGGGAGCGAATAATTCGCCTTATCTGTAGAAAAGACCTTAGTAATTTCAGTATTTGAACTGTCCCTTGCTGAAAGAGGCATCAACGAGTAAAATTGTGAGATATCCATGATAAGTTTGGTCAGTCCCTTAAGGTTAGCTGATAAGTAAGTTGTGAAAAACAGTGTTATCAGGCAAACACCATAAAATAATAGAAATGAAAGTAAATCACAATTACACTCAGCAACCTAAACAATTAACGTCCTTTGGACAAAAGATAAATATGTGTGTATATGTCCAGACAAGAGTCCTTGAATAGAACTGGAAATGAGGTACTCCTTAACAAATTATTCCAAGATACAGTTCATGTATGGGTTAGACTCATATGCAGAGATTAGAGGTTGTGTCACTCCAGCACGCCCATATAACCATAAGAAACAACCCTAAAAGCCCAGCGACAGTCTGTAGATATTTGCGAAAAGCGGTATGTACCTCGCTCAAGCAATATGTATATCGAGCATTTAGCTCGCACTCACCATACCAGGCGACCTCAGGGCAGATACAGCTGTATCATTAGGGTGTCCGATAACGTCCTGTCAATAGGTGCAGGGAAACTCCGTCAATGGAGAGAGCGGTATCTTCGGCGTCCTACGTTGCAGGGGGAGTGACACTAACCACGTGATTCCGGAGACCAATCCAGTCCTTGTTCAATGCATCTACCCCTCTGCTTGCTTGGAAGAGGGCGGTCTGCAATCACTGCTCAGTGAGGGACTCCAGGAACTGTGTAATTGCAAAAGTCTCTGCTGCCTGAAGGTATACAGCAATAAGAAACAAATTGCAGAGACTTTTTGCAGATCCAAAACTCGATTTATTTCAGTTTAAAAATAAAAATCCATGAATACATGATCAGAAATCGGCATGTCTCACAACTCCAACAAAACTTGTGAAAAAACTGCTGCTGACATGTTTCGCCGCTTACGGCGTAATCATAGCTACAGGTAAAATCCCTGCTCACCTATTTAAGGTGGCTGGGAAAATCCAATTGGTTAAAATTTAATTGGCAAGTTTAAGCTGGAATAAATACTTAACCCCATGTGAACTGTGAACACTTAGAGAGGAAATATCTTTATATTTATATTTCATTTCATTATATGGGTTTGTTTTTACTTTTGCAAACTGCTAAAGAAATTTAATTTTAAACCCTGATTAAATGCAAAGCGAGTAATTCATTATTATAGTTTACACCAGATTACCTGGAAAAATAGAAGGATGGGAATTATTAACCCAGTGTTCACATTTAACATGAGGTATATTTATGATGCCCATTATTACACAATGGGGATTCGTAACCACATAATTTTGGTGAAACATATCACACAAATTTGGCTTATAAGAATAACTTAAAGCCATTCTAACTAGATGCAGATTTATACAAAGAGTTAAGAATAAGTGGTTTCTGAATTACAAAGACAACTGAGGAGATTTTATGAATGTTTTATAAATGTTTACAAATATGTTTTGAGAATATTTTATCTAAGATATTAGTTATTCTAAAATTGCAATGGTTCTAGTGGGAAAAGTTAGAGTTATAGACTCATCCTAAATGGTAGGCTTATTATATTATTGTATATTAATATTAGTATTTAGTGTAAATATTACTCTTGTAATTTATAATATTCCTATACGTCAGGCCAATACAAGAGAGGGAGATGAGAGGACCACATGATTATTTCCAGAAATTAATTAGATCATATTCAGAGTTCAGACCCGAAGGTACTCGGGTCTGAAGTCTAAAGATCCAATACATCTCTCTCTTTTGTAGTAACCGATCACGATCACCTCCTCTAGGTGGACAACATACTCTTTCAATAGCCTGCCATCTAAGACTTATATATATATATGATGTTTCAGACACTGATCAAATGTGTGAAGTAATCAGATATTTCCATATTGAAGATGGTTATCTTGATCTTAAAAATCATTCTTGTGCTTCTTTCATATTCCTGGAAAGACTGATGCTGAACTCACAGATGAGATCTTAAAACAATTGAATAATGATAGTTACGACATAAAGCTGTGTTCTGGTCAAAGATATGACAGCACTGAAACTATGGCTGGTATTCACAGTTGTGTTCAGCAAAAAATAAACAAATCAATCCTTGTGTAAATTATTCAATGAACCTTTGCTTTTCAGGATCGATTATCAAGAGAATGAAGCAAATTAGATAATAGATGTGAATTAGAAAGTTGTTTAAAATGGTATTCTATATCTGAATCATGAAAGAAAAAAATTGGGTTTAATGTCCCTTTAATTTATAGATACAATTTTTATATGCCTGTGGATACAGTCATTAATGTCCCTTTAAATATTTCTATGTAAGCGGTTAGCTTGAAGCGCTATATAAGAGCACTGTTGGGATTAGACAATTGAGCTTGACAAGGAAGTAATTTTTAATGCATTGCTCAGTTTTGAAGCCCGTAGGGTCCTCTGGGGCTTAAGTGGTTTGAATAAAAACATTACCATCTTGGGGCTCTCTCCGGTACTTTTCAACAGAAGCTGAGCGTCTTGAGTGAAAGGAGCCGTTGGTGAAGACTTTTTTTAGACGTAAACCCTCCAGGAGTAGCGTATGATCATTCATAGTCAGAAAGAAATCTAATATTCATTTCAAATTCAAAGTAAGTGCTTTTGCATTGTCTTTTTAGGGCTCCATGTACTAAGCAGTCAGCGAGCTACCCGCAACAAATCTCGCGTCAAAACTCGCAAACTGATATGTACAAAGCCGTCAATTGTGTTAAAACTCGCATCTTTAAAATTGCGAGCGTACTTATCCGCCAAACCTCGCTACTGCTCCATTTTTCACTGTAATTAGACACATTTGACCACCAACTCGCCAAAAAACGAATGTACTAAAAAATCTATTTGTCCGCTCGCTACAATTTCCGCTCCCACCTCGCTATTTTTGCCTCGCCACCTTTTAGGTGGCGGGCAAGGTACAAAACAATAGGAAAGTCAATCTAGACGCCAGTCTAGACATATATAAAAGGCAGTAATATCAGCATTGTACTTACAGCATAACTGGCGTCTAATTTGTCTCTCATTTCCATGTACATAAATTGCGCCAAATTTGTCGACTGTAATTAAAGAGTAATCTATTTAAATTTGTATTGTTAGTTGTCAATCTTTATAATTATTTTTATATTAATATTTATATATTATCAGATCCAGATGAAGCCATATCCAAATTGTAAATAAATATTACAAAAATAACGCTCTGTTATCACTCTTCAAAAAATTTTGAACAATAATAAAGTTGTTTAGATAAGTTGAACTTTTATAGGAGCAAAATTCTATTCCCGCGACTACTATGATGTTCGTGACACCTTGCATGTCACGTGTTAATAATTGGCCAGACAATTCAACTAAAAGTTAAGTACCATCAGCTTAGTCGCGGCGAGCGAGGCGTCAAATTTATCAACAATCCGCAACTGCTCGCGGCGGGCTAGACTTGTCTATTTATTGGGGGAATATTAGTACATAGCGACAGCGGACACCATTTCGCCCGCGGCGAGTAACGGCGAGTTTATCCGCGTCTACAATGACGGATGAATTGACGGCTTAGTACATGGAGCCCTTAGTATGCATTTTCTGATTCTGCTATTCTACTGTTTTTAGTGGTTCTTTAGGACTCGAAAACAGAAACTGTAATGTTATTTTCTTATTACTGTAACAGACCAAGCAACATTTAGGTTTAAGTGTTTGGTATTGTCATTATTTTATATACAAAGTTTTATAGAATAATATTTTCCTATTGTTGACTTAGGCTAAGTCAATTTGCAGCACAAATTATTTTATGCAATTATCTTTAATGTTTATTAGAAACCCATTTCTAGAGCAGACTTGGAATAGTCTACTCTGAATAGTAGACATGTGCACAGCGGAAAAAATTGTTTTGGTTAGTTTCGGACCAATTAGGATTTCTTCGAATTTCGTTTCGGATCGATTCGAATTCGGATACATTTGAATGTATTTGTTTCAGATTCATCCAGATTCTAATAAATTCGGATGTATTTGTTTCGGATTCGATTCCTAAATTCGGAAGTCCGGTATGTGTTCTGTTGATACAGATGGTTCTAAGTTACACAAACTGAATTATTTCACAGTTCTATCTCACTAAATCTCACTAAATTACATTTTTATACTGAATTATGATTAGTCCATGACCATTCAAATGTAACGAATATATCCAAACTAATTCGGATTTATTTGTTACAAATGCATTTGGATTAGTTTCATTTCATGGCTAGGGTAATTCGGAAATTCAAATTGATTCAAATATCCGAATTTGGTGAATTTGTCCGAATTTCGATTCGGAACAAAACGAAACACACATGTCTACTGAATAGATTGTATTTTAGGTCTGAAGGCGGCCTACCTTGTTTTACCTGTTATTCCCAAGCCTTCCCCTTGCCTAGTCTAGGTGCCATGAGGTCCAAAATTGGCCTCACTCAGTTAGTGGGAGAAAACTCTGTGTCATATGTTCTTATTATAGCACACACTTAAAAACATGAGGTTTATAATAAAGTTCTTTTTCTGAGGGTATACCGCTATGTTTTGTATTGGTTAACATCTGTCCAAATTGATGCTGGCCTGTAAATGCATAATAGACATCAAATCAAAGTGTATATTTTCTTGCATGTAGTATTTCTATTTCAACTTCAATAAAAAAAAATCAATGTCTGCTTTTCTTTTCTGGCTATCATTATTATTCCTTTCCTTTTATAACTATTGGTAAAAGATTCCCTAAAGTCGGGGGGGGGGGGATGTTAAACTAAAGGGATATAAAAAAAAAACAAAAATATTTTGTGATTCAGACAGAGCATACAATTTTTTTAACGTTTTAAACGTCCAATTTACTTCTATTAACAAATTTGTTTTGTTCCCATGATATTCTTTGTTGAAGAGATACCTAGGTATCTGGAGCATTACATGACAGGAAACAGTGCTGCCACCTAGTGCTCTAGAAAATGGATAACATTCTTGCAAAACTGCTGCCATATAGTGCTTTTCAACAAAAGATACCAAGAGAACAAAGACAAATTAATAATACAAGTAAATTAGAAAGTTGTTTAAAATTGCATGCTCTATCTGAATCATGAAAGCAAAATATTGGGTTTTAAATCCCTTTAACAGTCCCAGGTATCAAATAGCCTAGGTATGCCACTGCGCAAAGTAAAATATGACAGCTAATAAAGTAAATTCTTTGACACTTTTTAATAAATTCTTATGAAATTAGATCATTCATATCCTTTAGTATACATTTCATAATAAACAATTTTTTTAAATGTTCAAATACAAAATTACAGTCATATATAAACAACAAGATTACTTTTAGTTGTACATAGTTAAAAGGACCTAACAATGAAATACAAAAAAAATCATTTCAGTTTTGAATAAAACATTTTTTTGCAGTACACATCAAAAATGCTTTTACTAAAAAGTTATTGTTTCATTGATAGCTTTTACTTTGCACAGAACCTTTGCACCTGCTTATGGACTATATATTGGCCTCCATTTGTCAAGTTGCTTTCTAAACTCTCCACCACCTCAGAAGTGACAAACTTAAAACATCCTAGACTTGTGCAATCTTAAATTCCGGCAGCTAATGCTGCATCGCTGGCCCTGAGCTAGACAAGACAGGTTACCTATCTCAGAACTTTATATGCTTGCCTGTTCATAAATGGGGGTAATTGTGTCAGACGGTACAAAGGCCGGATTGGCCTACCAGGAAACCAGAAGATGTCCTGGTGTTCTACAGTAGATGTGGTTGGTCAGCTACATTATAAGAGAGTGGTGCTGCTGGTGAGACAATACAGTTGTATCACCTCTTTTTTTTCTCCTCTGAGCTAGGTCACAAAGTATTTCCTTGTAACTTTTATTTTATAGACCATGTAGCATTATAGTAGCCATTCTTTTATTGGTTTATGGTGTCTAGTTAAGTTGCTGTGAGACAGAGTTTTGAGTTCTTCTTCAGATCACTAATATATCCAGACGTGGACCCATTGCTCAGTGTGCCTAGAGGGTTGTGGCTGCACCTCACTGACGAGGTCCACAATAGGCCGAAACGTACGTCTGGGGTTTTGCTGTTTCTCTTGTTCAGAGAGGGATTGCCTGGTATTTCGGGGCTGGACTGTACTGTGAAGTGAAGATCAGACTGATATGCTTCAGGAAAGTTCTTCTCTGTGAAAGGCACATGTGGAGCAAAAAGAGGCTGCTTATTGGGTGGTAACTAGCCATAGAACAAGCTATTATGCTATTGTTCGTTCCCTGGTTGAGCACTTCTCTCTTTTTATTTATACTCTATAGTCCCAATGATTAAATCTTTGCCGGATCAGATATGATTTTTCACGAAGACCCTGGCAGGGGCTGCCCTCGTGGAATTTTCTTAAAGGGACATAAAACTCCAAATTTGTATTTCATCATTTAGATAGAACATAACATGTTAAACAACTTTCCAATTTACTTCTATTGTCATTTTTTTCATTTTCTTGTTATCATTTGTTGAACAGCAGGAAGGTAAGCTCAGGAGAGTGCATGTGTCCGTAGTACTATATAGCAGCAGTTTTGCAACAATGTTATACATTAGCAAGAGCACTAGATGGCAGCACTATTTCCTGCTATGTAGTGCTCCAAACGTGCATGCTACCTATCTAGATATCTCTTCAACAAAGAATAACATAAGAATGACACACATTTGGTAATAGAAGTGAATTGGAAACTTATTTTTAAATTTTATTCTCTAGCTGAAGCATGAAAAAAAAATTAGGGTTTAATGTCCCTTTGAAAAGGGACAATTCCTGCGAGTGGCGAGATGTCTCCTATAGATAGTAAAAGAGCTTGCTGGAAAGGGAAACTTTGCTGGGCACATCAAAGTTAGCAGTCAGAGCAGGGGTGAGCATTTTAAAAATTAAATCCTGCATCAAAAAAAATCACAAAGCGCTGCTTTCTGCTTATAGCATCTTACAATCGCCTCTATTTTCATATGCATGTGTTTTTCTATTAAGTATTTTGTCACAACCTCTCCACCTTTTAGTTTGCGAGAATAAACTGTGAGATCTGTAGGGCAGAAATGTTTAGATAATTATGCTTGGATTTGAGAGACAATTTCATACACACCCATGAATACCCCATGTTCAGCCAATTGTACGATAAAACATTTAATCTTTGTATTTTGTACTTATAAGTACAAATTTCTATGTGTTTTTTGCACATCCAGTGTACTGTAATTTTTATTTACACTGTGCATATTTGATAGGATTTATTTGTGTGTAATTTACATACAAAGTTTACAGTTTTGATAAAATATGATTTTTTGTGTGAATGGTTCAATTATTTGTTTTGTATGATTTTTAAAATTATGATTTTCATTGTGCACTTTTTTATTGTATGAATCTCCTTCCCATACTACAATGCAGTATACGCCCCTTAGCAAGACACCCTGGGCGCGATCCGATATAGATTGCAGTTTGCGGCGCAAGCGAGGGAACCGGCGTCGCCCGCAGTTTCAGCTCGCAACTCGAGCTATCCCATATAAGTCGCCGTCAGATGCTAACGTGCCGTAAGTCTCACAAACCAGCGATGTCCAGAAATCTGCGCAAGTACAAATTTCTGGCGTCGCCAGTGACTTGCGCCACGTTAGAAACTGCCGGCGCCTATAAAACCTGACTAAAGTCTAAAACACCCGCACTGTCTAACACGCCTCCCTAACATAGCCCGACACGTCTAACCCTCAATCCGCTATCCCCCCTCACTAGCCTAACAATAAAAAAGCTATTAACCCCTAAACCGCCGCTCCCGTACCCCGCCGCAACCTAATAAAGTTATTAACCCCTAAACCGCCGCTCCCGTACCCCGCCGCCAGCTATATTATATCTATAACCCCCTAAAGTGAGCCCCTAACACCGCCGCCATCTATATTAAAATTATTAACCCCTAATGTAAGCCCCTTACACCGCCGCCATCTCTATTAAAATGATTAACCCCTAATTTAATCTACCTACCCCGCCGCCAGCTATATTATCTATATTAACCCTAAGTATATTATAGTTAATATAGGTATTACATTATATATATTAACTATATTAACCCTAATTATATTAGGGTTAATATAGTTACTATAGTATTTATATTAACTATATTAACTCTATCTAACCCTAACACCCCTAACTAAATTTATATTAAATTAATCTAATTCATTTATAAACTAAAATATTCCTATTTAAATCTAAATACTTACCTATAAAATAAACCCTAAGATAGCTACAATATAATTAATAATTACATTGTAGCTATGTTAGGGTTAATATTTATTTTACATGTAAATTGTTAATTATTTTAACTAGGTATAATAGATATTAAATAGTTATTAACTATTTAATATCTACCTAATTAAAATAATTACCCAATTACCTGTAAAATAAATCCTAACCTAAGTTACAAATACACCTACACTATCAATAAATTTAATAAACTACAAACATCTATCTAAAAATACAATTAAATTAACTAAACTAAATTACAAAAACAAACAAACACTAAATTACAAAAAATAAAAAAAAGATTACAAGATTTTTAAGCTAATTACACCTATTCTAAGCCCCCTAATAAAATAATAAACCCCCAAAATAAAAAAAATTCCCTGCCCTATTCTAAATTAAACAAATTTCAAAGCTCTTTACCTTACCAGCCCTTAAAAGGCCCTTTTGTGGGGCATGCCCCAAAGAATTCAGCTCTTTTGCATACAACAAATACAATCCCCCCCCCCCCATTACAACCCACCACCCACATACCCCTATTCTAAAACCACCCAAACCCCCCTTAAAAAAGCCTAACACTACCCCCCTGAAGATCTCCCTACCTTGTCTTCACCACACCGGGCCGAACTCCTGATCCGATCCGGGCGATGTCTTCCTCCAAGCGGCAAAGAAGAATTCTTCCTCCGGCGATGTCTTCCTCCAAGCGGCAAAGAAGAATTCTTCCTCCGGCGACGTCTTCCTCCAAGCGGCAGCAAAGTCTTCATTCTTCCGGCGGCATCTTCAATCTTCTTTCTTCGCTCCGCCACCGCGGAGCATCCATCCAGGCCGACGACTGAACGACGAATGAGGTACCTTTAAATGACGTCATCCAAGATGGCGTCCGCCGAATTCCGATTGGCTGATAGGATTCTATCAGCCAATCGGAATTAAGTTAAAAAAATCTGATTGGCTGATTGAATCAGCCAATCAGATTCAAGTTCAATCCGATTGGCTGATCCAATCAGCCAATCAGATTGAGCTCGCATTCTATTGGCTGTTCCGATCAGCCAATAGAATGCTAGCTCAATCTTGGATGACGTCATTTAAAGGTACCTCATTCGTCGTTCAGTCGTCGGCCTGGATGGATGCTCCGCGGCGGCGGAGCGAAGAAAGAAGATTGAAGATGCCGCCGGAAGAATGAAGACTTTGCTGCCGCTTGGAGGAAGACGTCGCCGGAGGAAGAATTCTTCTTTGCCGCTTGGAGGAAGACATCGCCGGAGGAAGAATTCTTCTTTGCCGCTTGGAGGAAGACATCGCCCGGATCGGATCAGGAGTTCGGCCCGGTGTGGTGAAGACAAGGTAGGGAGATCTTCAGGGGGGTAGTGTTAGGCTTTTTTAAGGGGGGTTTGGGTGGTTTTAGAATAGGGGTATGTGGGTGGTGGGTTGTAATGGGGGGGGGATTGTATTTGTTGTATGCAAAAGAGCTGAATTCTTTGGGGCATGCCCCACAAAAGGCCCTTTTAAGGGCTGGTAAGGTAAAGAGCTTTGAAATTTGTTTAATTTAGAATAGGGCAGGGAATTTTTTTTATTTTGGGGGTTTATTATTTTATTAGGGGGCTTAGAATAGGTGTAATTAGCTTAAAAATCTTGTAATCTTTTTTTTATTTTTTGTAATTTAGTGTTTGTTTTTTTTTGTAATTTAGTTTAGTTCATTTAATTGTATTTTTAGATAGATGTTTGTAGTTTATTAAATTTATTGATAGTGTAGGTGTATTTGTAACTTAGGTTAGGATTTATTTTACAGGTAATTGGGTAATTATTTTAATTAGGTAGATATTAAATAGTTAATAACTATTTAATATCTATTATACCTAGTTAAAATAATTAACAATTTACCTGTAAAATAAATATTAACCCTAACATAGCTACAATGTAATTATTAATTATATTGTAGCTATCTTAGGGTTTATTTTATAGGTAAGTATTTAGATTTAAATAGGAATATTTTAGTTTATAAATGAATTAGATTAATTTAATATAAATTTAGTTAGGGGTGTTAGGGTTAGATAGAGTTAATATAGTTAATATAAATACTATAGTAACTATATTAACCCTAATATAATTAGGGTTAATATAGTTAATATATATAATGTAATAACTATATTAACTATAATATACTTAGGGTTAATATAGATAACATAGCTGGCGGCGGGGTAGGTAGATTAAATTAGGGGTTAATAATTTTTATATAGGTGGCGGCGGTGTAAGGGGTCAGATTACGGGATAGATAAGGTAGATGACAGCGGTGTAAGGGGTTCTAATTAGGGGATAGATAAGGTAGATGGCGGCGGTTTTAGGGGCTCACAGTAGGGGGTTAGTTTATGTAGATGGCGGCGGGGTCCGGGAGCGGCGGTTTAGGGGGTAATAACTTTATTATGGATTTCGGGGGGGGTGGATCGCGGTTGACAGGGAGATAGACATTGCGCATGCGTTAGGTGTTAGGTTTATTTTAGAAGATCGCGGTTGACAGGGAGATAGACATTGCGCATGCGTTAGGTGTTAGGTTTATTTTAGCAGCCAGTTTAGGAAGTTACGGGGCTCCAATAGTCAGCGTAAGGCTTCTTACGGCTGCTTTTTGTGGCGAGGTGAAAATGGAGTAAGTTTTCTCCATTTTCGCCACGTAAGTCCTTACGCTGCATATTGGATACCAAACTGCGCGGGTTTGGTATACCTGCCTATGGCCCAAAAAACTGCGGGCGACGGCAGAAATATACGGGCGTAACTTCTAGGTTACGCCGTATATGTGATACCAAACCCGCGCAAATATTGGCGTCGCCGGCTTTTGCGGGCGACGATTTATATCGGATCGACCCCCCCTGTTTTCAGGGAAAAAAGTGGCTTTAGATCATTCCACCAGAGAAATAGAAGTACTGGTGAGCATTTTTAAATAATCTCGTCAGCCCAGAGACCTTTAGATCATCGAGCCCTATGTATAATCATTTTTACACTGTGAAAGGGAGTCATTAATGAAATTGGGTTGTATGGTGTCTATATAAAAATCTGGCATTTTTTTATTACAAACTATTATTATATTGGGGAAGGAGTATCCCAGTAATCCCTTTAAGAAAAATGGGGCGTGTGCATTCTATGGACTCAATGGAAAATATGAATGGTGTTTACATTTTTCCAGGGCTGCTTTTTATTCCCAGCCTGGCCCTAGCAGTTACTCAGTTTGCATCATTGATTACAAATACATACTACATTCTGCCCCTGAGCAGCTACAGTGTTTGCTGGAGATACACAAAACATATCTAGATATGCTTTGTGCCTAGTAAATGCTGTCACTGAGACAGTCATAACGTTTACTAGAGGCATTTTTGCCAATACCTGTGTATGAATAAATTGCTTCTTTTAAAAACTTAAATGTTTTATTAAAGGAACATTATACACTAATTTTTTATTTGCATAAATGTTTTGTAGATGATCTATTTATATAGCCCAGAAAGGGTTTTTTTGTTTTTTTTAAATGTATAGTTTTGCTTAAAGGGCCACTGTAAGTAAATATTTTCTATGCCTGTTACTAACTAACTACCCCAAATAAGCTTTTTATCAATAGCATTTCATTAACATATCTCTACCGTATATCAGAAATCTTGTCTGCAAATTTAATTGTTTTCCAAACCCACTCCGTGGGTATCCTTTGCTCTGTTCCAATCCGTTTACAATACCTAGGTTTCAAAATGGCGCTTTAAACACAAAGTTATTGGTTTAAGTATTTTGAACATGCAGTGCTGAAAATAGTGGGCCGGATAAAGTGACATTATCGGCAAATAAAAGATATAACTTTTAGAACGTTATGAAACTTCGTTTTGGAGAAAATATAGGTCAGTAGGTTTTAATTAATGTTTATTAACTTTAATATGTTAGTTGCTTAGCTTAAAAATTATAACAGAAAGTAATCCTTTAATTTTAAATAACATTGCTCTGATTTTCAGACTCCTAACCAAGCCCCAAAGTTTTATGAGAATACCGTCAGCTTCCTTCTCCAGCTTGCTCCTGTTTGCGTAAAGGGTTTTTTCATATGCAAAAGAAGGGGGAGGGGGGGGTGTCTGATATTTCCCACTTGCAGTGGGCTTTCCAGCTACCTTTTCAACAGAGCTAAACTGAGAGCTTCTAAGTACGTTTTTAAACAGTTTTATACTGGATTTTTATATCAGTATCTGTGCATCTTATTCTTTATAGTAGTGTCTATTATATGCAGTTATTTGAAAATGAGTGTATACTGTCCCTTTAATGATTTAAACTATGTGAAACCAGGAAACAATTGTGTTTATTAATATATGATTTGAGAATGTTCCCAAATAGGATTTCATTCATTCAAGGCAGTTTGATTTGATAAATATAATCTAATGTAACCCCTTCAATTAGATAAATCCAAAAATCATTTGAAAACGTATGCAAAGAATTATCTGACAGACTGGAACAGCACTGCTAAGGTCTCTCAGTGAATAGTAGAGTCTACAAGGGGCAAAGTCACTCAAAAAACATGACAAAAATGGCATTTTGCAATATTTTATTTACCACAGCACATCATATTTAATTTCTTTTTGCAGTCATCACATGGCCAGGAAGCCACTTAAGGCCTTGTTTATTATTCAATTAAATAACAATGAAGCAATCTTTATAGTTTCCACAGTGATTTCATTTTTGCCCATGATGGAGTAAAATAAACATGAAGCTGTCAAACCGAATGAGCTAAGGCCGCCTAAACTAATTTGCTGGCGGTAAACATCATAAACAAGTCTATAATATTGTTCCATAATTCAGAGTGAAAGGCCATTTTATAAACCTGTTTACCTGCAGTAAAATGCAGAAAGAATGACTCAAACAATCAAACAGATACCGTTATTAATTTAATAATCATATGAATGTATGGTCTACTGTATCATCATATGCTGTTAAGCATGTAATGAAAAAGAACACTTTTTTATGATTTAAAAAACACGAATCAGACCTATAATGTTATTAAAAATAATAATCATTAAACAGACTATTCAGTCTATGAATATATTAATTACTTATCTGCATTAATCATGTCCTCTGGTAGTGGACACGTTGAGTCATGGACTATCTCTCTTTATCCCAAGGGCCAGATTTAAATACACTAGTATTGCATAATCAACAAATGTATAATAAAAAGACAATGCAATAACACTTTGTTGGAATTTCAAATGAGCAGCAGATTTTTTTACTTTCATTTACCTTCTCTCGAATCATGTGACAGCTGTCAGCCAATCAAAAATGTTTCATTTTTATTTTGAACTTTCATGCCTCTTTAATAAAGCTTGATGGGGACTTTCGGTGGGCGGAGCTAACGGCTGGCAGCAGAGGAGAAGAGCTCCTCAACTCGGATCGATAAAAACCTTTATTACTTGCTGCCAGCCGTTTTTCCCACAATCCGGTCTTGCTGGGTTACTTGCCCTGCGACCCCCAGCTAACTAAGCACTGTAAAGGGCCAGAGATTACCCTTGTCCCAGGAAGGACTTTGTTACTGCGCAACGCTGCGCAAAGCTTTTCTACTCATGGGCGCCATCTTGTAGGAGCCCTCCCCGTCCTGCTATTAATACTCGGCTCTGAAGGAGCCTAAACAACGGATCGCATCTGTTGCTGGAGCCTACAGGGGGCGTTTAAGGCACCTCACGGACCAGGCCAGACACAACAAGAGGCCGGTAAGATCACTGGGGGAACATGCACCTCAGGCAGCTCCTGTGAAGCCCTATAAATAAATTAATCTACACCTGCCCTGCCCATCAACATATTGAGCAAGTTTGTCTCTAAAACACAAAGGATAGGCACGGGGACTTCCCCTAGGACATTTGCTGTTTTAAATCCTAGGCCCTTGTTCACTATTTTGGCCTACTTAGACTTGCATATTTATAGGGGGATTTCCCTTTGCATACCTTCCTGCTGGAACTGCAGATTGGCTATTGTACATCAGTGGCTGTGGGGCTTGCTGCACTAATATAACTTTATTATCCTAGCAGTGTGTAATACAGCAGTGAGAGGCCCTGAAACTTTTGTTAGAAACCATTATTGGGCTGCAAAATTTGTGAAAACATAGCCTTACATCACCACCTTGTGGTCTCTGAGCAAGGATAGGCACGAGCCAAGGCTGTGGCGGACATTTTCTAAAGTAAAAACCATTAGTAAAGGACACCAAGGTACATTTACAATTAAAACTATTATTTTATAGTGCTGAATTTTATTATACAGATGCAGAAGATACACATCCAGTATTTCACTCAGGCTTTATTTATTTCATAACTTATCACCCAATATTGCTAGCAGTCTCTTGACAAGCCACTAATTTTATTCACACTAAATATTTCCCCTTTCCTATTATTTAATCAGAAAGAAAAGATATACTAAGGTTATGATTCACAACATTACTATATCATTTATTTCTATTTAAATACTACTTATAATAAACCTCAGGTGCTGGTTAAAGTGCTTTACCTTTACATATAAAGCTCCAGGGACACAGTGGCAGCTTGCTTCTTGAATCTTCCCTCTCTCTCTGTCTCACTCAGAGTCATTTTCTGGTACTAAGCGGCATCATGTGGGAGTGGCCACAACCCTGCAAAACGTGGCGCCGCGTGTGTCAAGGAGGAGTCAGGACCAGCATTCATCTGTCTTACTCCTCCCTCCCCACAGCAAAATGGGCAGCGGACACTGCAAGGGCCAGTCACGGACACCAGTGTCCGTGTACGGACACCTTGCCTATCCCTGTCTCTGAGAAGCATTGCACCTGCCATTCCTTGTTAAAAGGCATTTCACACAGAGCTCTTGCATGAAGTTAGATCAGTATTTCTCCTCTACTCCCAATTCACTGGTGGGAAAGATGACCTCTAGAAACAAACAGCTAGACAATAGAAAGGCCACAGCTGAAATACATGCAGACTCCCCACCCTCGCATAGAGCCTCAGATGCTTCCATCATGGATTAATCTGCTTTGTTGCAGGAGCTCAAATCCTTTTTCCTGCCAAAAATGGAGTCCCTTCAGGCAGGTGTGGATACCCTCACCAGTAAGGTTAATCAGTTCTCCACGAGAATCACACAAGCAGAACAGCGTATATCTGACGTAGAAGACAGGCAAGAATCAACCACCGCATCTGTGAGACAGCTCCTACGTCAGAATCAAGCATTACAAGAAAAAGTGGAGGACCTTGAAAACCGCAGTCGGAGAAACAATCTCAGTGTAGTAGGAGTCCCCAAATCTGTTAAAGGTAAAGATATCCTAGAATTCAAGGCAATGACACTCCATAAAATGCTTAAAATAAATCCGGATCACCTTCCTTTTGACATAGAAAGGGCGCACCGTATAAGCCCAGACAATGGCCTAGAAACATCCAACTCCAGACCCCGCCAAATAATCTTTAAGTGCCTCAACTATCAGGAGAAGCTTGCACTACTATGGGCATACCGTGCCCACAAGGGAGATCTTTCAAGATTTTTCCACAGAAGTAACCAAACTGCATAAGGACGTTGCCCCTCTTTGTTCCCGCCTTTATAAGGAGGGGAGACAGGCCTCCTTGCTATATCCTGCCAAGTTAAGGCTGCAGACACCGGATGGTGCCAGATTCTACCGCACTCCTAAAGAACTGCAGGCTTACTTAGATGCGTCAGGGTGATGTCCGTTGATCAAGTACACCAATTTCTCATCCCCCTTTGTCTCACTATAGAAGATCCGGTAATACAACTATTCTCCTATGGTAGGAGAACTCCTTGGATAACCTCCAGAACAGATGAAGCGTCACAGAGGTACCTATGTACCTGGATCCTCACTTCGGTAACTGTATTACAAGGGGACACAGTCCCTCCCGCTTCTCCCCCGTGGGAAGAGAGTGGATTGTGCAGGAGAGTTTATGTTTCTAATGTTTCTATTGTTTCCAATATTACTGCACTGATTTGTATAACTGTTTATATTATGTAAGTTCTTTTTGTATTATGTTTTGGTTGAGCTACAGCCACTTTATATCTCCCTAGCCTTTAATGTCACCACAGGTGCGTGGTCCACTATGGACTACATGCTTCTAACAGTAGACAACTCCCATACATCTTTACATGAGTTAATCAATTCCAGGTGTATCCAGCCCGCACGCACAGCATCCGATCTGTCTACAGACATATCTGATCAGTCAATGGTTTGTGGCGTTGAGAGTTCTGAGGCTTACTGTCCCTCCAGGTTCAGTAGACCCTATATGACCCCTCAAAGTAATGTTCAGATCCATAATAGAGATAATCTACCCCTAAGTACCCTCGCCTAAATTATTTATAGAGGTTGGACCCCCCACGCCTAATGCAGAAGGGAAAAACCTAATCAATCCTCTAAAGTCGGAAGAGAGAGAAAGGTCTTGTCTCTCAGATATAGTATTTCTTGTACCAATGTTCACTCATTAAGGCACAAAAGATTCAGTCTGTACAATTTTGACATGTTACAATTGTGTATGTTCCACAAAAAGCTGATGATGTTTGCTGTTCCCCTTTCTTTTAGGTCAGACCTGGGGTACCTACAGACCCGCCAGCCATGGACACCTACACAGTCTAACATCCACAGTGAGTTTTGCCTGCATTCACCTCATACTCACACACTTACTTACTACAGACAATATCTTGAAGCTCCCTTTGGAGACTCACACATCTCTCATTACAATATATCAATATGGCAGTGAACTATAAGATTACTTCTTGGAATGTTGGGTAAATAACTTCCCCAGCGAAGAGGAGTATAATACTTCAACACCTTAACACACTTAGATCAGATATAGCCTTGATCCAGGAAACTAGACTGTCTGCCATTGAACATGAGAAACTTAAATCTAGATGGGTGGGTCAAATTCTCTACACACCAACAGAAGGTAGGAAGTGGGGAGTAGCAATCCTGGTTAGGAAGGGGTTACCAATTTCTTTCACTGACACAGAGGTGGACAGTGGGGGCAGATATTTAATTAGAATAATGCATATCCAAACTACCACATATGTCCTTTGCAATATTTATGGCCCCCATGCATATTGTCCTGCATTCTGGACCACCTTGCTTGCGAAATTGGCCATCTATAACACCTCACTTTTGATAATTGGGGGGATTTCCATTTGGCGCAAACATTGCCGCTGGACAGGTTTAGGGACCCCGCCCTAGGTACTACAACCAATAAAGACATCTCTAGATACAAGAGGGAAACTCGACTAATGCATACATTTAAGGAAACATTAGGCTTGACTGATATATGTAGAATACAAAATCCAGACCAGAGGGACTATACTTGTATCTCTAAGTCACACAACACTATGTCACGCATTGACTTTTTCCTGACCTCTGCTGATTTGTCGCCCCAGGTTCACTCACCTACAATAGGTCAAGTCACAATATCAGACCATGCCCCGATACATATAAAGTTGCAGCCTGTACCACAGAAACAGTCAAATAAATCCTGGAGATTCCCCTCCCATTTATACAATTATATAGGATTTCGTCAGTGCCTTACACAAGCGTGGATACAATATATATCAGATAATAACCAGCATTTGGACAATCTAGATCTCTTTTGGCATGCCTCTAAGGCAGTCCTGAGGGGACATATTACTGCCTTTGCGGCACATAATAACAAACTTTCCAGACAGATAGATAATGACTTCCTGGCGTGCTTAACGGAGGCATACAACAACTACCTTTCTAAACCTTCTTGTACAACGAGACAAACATATTACAATCTGAAAAGAACTAGAGACACCTTTTAGTAGACATACTATTTACAGACAAGGACGTTTCTATAGACATGGCAATAAGGCAGGTAAGTTACTGGCCAATCTGGTCAAAACCCACAACCCCAAGTCATTTGTTACTGCAATTCAGACGCAATC
This sequence comes from Bombina bombina, assembly GCF_027579735.1. Taxonomy (NCBI): domain Eukaryota; kingdom Metazoa; phylum Chordata; class Amphibia; order Anura; family Bombinatoridae; genus Bombina; species Bombina bombina. Next base: position 926,772,901 of record NC_069500.1, read on the forward strand.
GGGTTTGACAACACAAACAAAAGAGACCATGGCTGAATTTGTTAAATACTACCAAACACTATACTTGCAACAACACATAGATGTAGAAAAAAAAAAGAATTCTGGAGAGACATTACAGTTCCTACCCTCACAGACGAACAAAAACAAAAATGAAATGCCCCAATATCCTCGCAGGAAATATCCAGAAGGATTAAGCGGCTCAAACTACATAAAGCGGCAGGCACGGATGGACTGCCAGCAGAATATTATAAGATCCTAGAGAAGGAGGTTAGTCCCATATTAGCATCCCTGTACTCAGAATACCTACTTCATGACGCCGGGCCTAATGGTCACTTTCCCGAAGCTTATATATGTATCATTCCCAAGCCAGACAGGAATCCCATACTCAACTCTTCTTACAGACCTATTTCGCTGCTCAACAGCGACTATAAATTACTGACGAAAATACTAGCAGACAGATTGGCAAATGTCCTTCCCCTGTTGGTTCACCCAGACCAGACAGGATTCATCACAGGACGATCCTCAGTGGTAAATTTAAGAAACACCTTGGCAGTGTCTGCCCATTATTGGTATGGCACCCACTCAGACACAGATTCTGATCTACAAGATGCTTGCCTTTTGGCCTTAGACGCCGAAAAGGCTTTTGATAGGATTTAATGGGACCATCTATATTCCTCCATGACGTACTTTGGCATCACGGTGCTTTCTTTAACATCATCCAAAAATTATATACAACCCCTAAAGCCTCATTGATCATTAATGGTGGACTGTCTACACCTTTTGACCTACAAAGAGGAACTCGGCAGGGATGCCCCTTGTCACCCCTCCTCTTCGACCTGGCCATAGAGCCACTGGCCTGTTACATCTGACAGCATAGCGAGGGACTAGAAATTAATGGACTTAGGCAACACTTATCACTTTATGCAGACAATCTTCTTTTGTTTATAGGCAATCCAGATGTCGGTATACCCAAACTCCTTGAAATTATTGACATTTTCGGATCATTCTCCGGTTTTAAAATCAACAGAGATAAATCAAAGTTAACATGGCTGAAAAACACTAAAAATAACATTCTACTAAATTGCGGCCTCCAAGTAACAGACAGCACATTCAAATATCTAGGCATACAGATACATGTTGATCCCTCTAAATTATACCCCTTAAACATAGGTAAGATGATTCCAAATATAAGGGACATGCTACAGGGATGGAGCGGACTCCCTCTGTCATTAACTGGCAGAATACATCTTTTTAAAATGATAGCTCTGCCCAAGATACTCTACCCCTTACAAATGCTTCCTTTATTGTTGACACATAAAGACACGAAAACCCTCCAGTCTGCTCTAGGCCATTTAATTTGGCAGGGTAAGAAACAAAGAATAAATAGATCTACTCTGGCCATACCGTATGACAGGGGAGGGTTGCGCCTCCCGAACATTTCTTGGTATAACTGGGCGTTACTGACGAAGATAGTGCTGGACTGGCTAGTTGGAAATGAACAGTTTACAACCCCTACTCTAGAGACAAGCATAACGTGTCCAATACACCTAGCCTTTCTACTACATGCCAAGCTTAATTCTTTACCTCCGAAAATCCAGCATCACATTTTATTTAGAGATCCACTGAGGGCATGGGCCAGGTTGGGTAAGCTGTAGGGCATGTAATTTACTGCTAGCAAATTTCTCCCAATCCAAGGTAACCTTTCTTTTCTGCCTGGATACACCACCGAGGTGTTTCGGACATGGCAGGAATGGGGCCTCACAAAAATCAGACAACTATTTAACCCTTGTGGTTCACCCCTTTCAAGATCTATAAAACACATATTTGCTTCCAAACACGCACAGATTTGCATACCTACAGTGTAGGCATTATGTCACACAATTGAAAAACGACGATCTCCTACACACGGAAAACAACAATTTGACCACACTATGCTCATTGGCTAAACAAGGTTCCTACAAGTTAGCAAACACATATAATCTAGTGCTCAGACATTTTGATTACCTTGCCGTTCAAAAATTGGCATCAAGGTGGTCCAGATGTAGAACCAAGATCGACAGCGAAAGGCTTTTAAGCAGTTTCACAGAAATTAGAACTATCACGTTATCATCAAATTTGAGAGAAACACACACCAAAATCTTACAACAAGCATACATTACCCCAGCCCTTAGAGCCAAATGGATTCCTGGAGCAAAAGATGAGTGTGTTAAATGCAATTATGCAAACCCCGACTGGATTCATCTGTTCTGGGATTGCCCTAAATTAAAATGGTTTTGGAGTAAATTAACCTACTGGCTATCTAAAGTAACTAAAACTCAGATTTCCCTCTCAGCACAACGAGTCTTGTTTTTACTTCCAGAGCACAATGTTTGTCCCCATGATACTTTCGTCTCTGTGTCTATTTTGATTGCAAGACAAGTGATCTTACAAAAGTGGGCAGATAGTTCATCTCCACCCTTTCAGAAATTGCTCACCAGGTTACATGCTCAGATGCTCATAGAACAAGCAGATGTTAGGGGGAATATTGAACAGAGGATAGCTAGGTTTATTAAGAAATGGGCATTCTACCTATTACACTTACCTGACATTATTAGAGAGGCCCTTGACTTCACTGATATCTTGATACGGGACTATTAAGTTACACTCAGTGGACATTCTTTATATTGTGCTATTGCCAGTCCTGTATTTGTCGAGATGTAATAACTTTCTCTTGTATGTATTGCATTCTAATGCTGTCATTGGTTCTCTGTGCCTATCTCTCTCTTGTGGTATAAATAAAGTTTAAAAAAAATAAAATAAAGCTTGATGGAAGAAATAGCTGCATAGATAATTCAGTGAGCTCCCTTGTAGCATTCATAAAGACTGCAATGAAAAATAAGAAGTTCACTTGGGGAGTGTTCCTGGACTAGAAAGTTAGAAAAATCACTTGCAATTAAAGAGGAAATGAATGTGTGCCTAAATCTGCTTTTTTTAACCTTGTATTTTGTATTTAATCTCACCTTTGTATATAACTTAACTAATTATGTTTATTTTCCTTCCTAAAGAATTTGCAAATAAAATGTAAATGTGCATTATAAAGGTAATAAAACTTGTATTTTAATGTTAACCTTTTTTCTAATGTTATGCAAAAGTAAAACACTTTATAATGTAGGTAAGTCGCAAAATCATTCCCCAAAACTGCTCATTCTAGGGGGCTGAGATTCTATTCTGGAGCCCATATCTTAGGCAATGCAATACATTGAAGGATATACAACCACTAACTTCTGTTTAAAATGACAATGACGTGCAAGATAGAGAAATTAGAGACCATGGAATCTTTGAGTTTACTGTTTGAGTTAAGAAATGATGGACAAAAACAGTCAATATGTGTCGGCACCTAAGACAACTGGTGATTATGCCTTTAAATATCAAACGAATCTCTCACCCCTCTTGGTCATGCAATGTCCAGTGTCACCCAGCCTAACCTGCAGAAAAACGACCCTCTGTGTGCAAACCAGGTGCACACGGAGCCGGCCCAGCCCTTGACGCCCTCTATGACCGCTCCGGTCTCCTCTGCCCGATTATTTTCCGATGGCGTGTGACGTCACTGGACTTACTTCCGGTTCACGGAACCTCTTTCTCCTTGGTAATGCTGTGCGATCCCCGGCAACCTCCAAGACCAAGATCGGTGCGCTGAGATGTGCAGATGTAACACACTGGTAACTGGTGCAACCTCGGTTCCACAGGATAAAGACAACAAAGTTCAAATGAGGTGCACAGACAGCCAGTTGTGAATACAAATATTCTTTTCTTTATTGCAAATAAAATTACTGGTTCCCTCCAGGGATACAGGAATCACAAGTTTAGTAGTGAGTGGAGATAGCTTCACTCTAGTGACTGTCTGCTGACATGTTTCGGCGATGAAGCTATGATTACGGCTTCCGCAGACAGTCACTAGAGTGAAGCTATCTCCACTCACTACTAAACTTGTGATTCCTGTATCCCTGGAGGGAACCAGTAATTTTATTTGCAATAAAGAAAAGAATATTTGTATTCACAACTGGCTGTCTGTGCACCTCATTTGAACTTTGTTGTCTTTAAGAAATGATGGGACTGCTAATTTAAAAAGGAAGATGCTCCTTCTTCAAATAGGTGATCACTTACCCCCTCCTATGCAGGTTATCAATGACCATCATGAGATTTTATTCTATGCAGCAGATTCACTAAAGAATGGAAAACTTGCTGAGATTTATTGGCTTACATTGATATATAAAAAAATTCAAATATACCCTGACATTAGTCATCATTATGCATTGTCAATAACAAAATATGTACACAGGATTTTTTTCAAGCAATACACTTACAAAGATTTGCACTTAAAGAATAGACCAATCATTATAACGAAACAATAAAGCTTCTAAGACAATGCACTTCATGTCCATATCTCACCATTTGTTCTAAATAATATTACATGAATGTCTTCAAAGTCTTTAAAATCATAGGCTGGCATTTATCAACTGCCAGACGGATAATGTTCGCTCACACAAACCTGTCCGACCTGGATGGTTTGCTTGTGCAATGCCGTCCACTGCATTGGGGGGATTTAATCTGCCTGCTAATAGCTGGCGTATTGGTTAGGAAGCTGGTTAGAAAGCAGCGATCGCCCCCCAGAGCTGCATACGTAGCTTGATAAATGGGGGTCACAATCTCTAAAATAACTGAAGACACAGGAACATGTTTTGTAAAATACAGCATAATACTAGGCTATAGTGTTCCTGTCATATCGGCTTGGTCATTAGGATCATTTTTACATTATAAGACAATGAAATGGAAACTTAAAAAAAGGAAAAAACAACAAACACCACATTACACTTGTAATAAAGACAAGAAAGTCATCAAGTCTAAAGTTTCCGCCATGTTGGCAAACACCACAGGGATTGGTTTATAATAAAGTGAGTGTTGCTGATCTTGAGCAGCACATAGCTTTGCACTCACACAATCAGCTAAAAAAAATAACCAAAGATTTGTTTTAATAATCGGCTAGATTACGAGTTGTGCGTTGTGAAAAAGCAGCGTTAACAAGTCCTAACGCTGCTTTTTTACGCCCGCTGCTATTACGAGTCTTGCAGGTTTAGGGGCACCGCACACTTCTTTGGCCTTACCGCAAAACGACTTACGTAAACTTCGTAAAGTCTTTTTTCTATGGGACTTCCATAGCACCGGTATTACGACTCTGTCCTGGGAGGCCAAAAAGTGAGCGGTACACCCTCTACCTCCAATATCCCGAACGCATTTTAAAGACAGTATTTAAGAGTTTTATGGTACAACGCTGTAGCATAAAACTCATAACTAAAGTGCTAAAAAGTACACTAACACCCATCGCAAACACTATAATAAAATTTTTAACCCCTAATCTGCCGCTCCGGACATCGCCGACACTAGAATAAACATATTATCCCCTAAACCGCCGCATTCCCGCCTCGCAAACACTAGTTAAATAATATTAACCCCTAATCTGCTATCCCTAACATCATTGGGGGCGGCAGATTAGGGGTTAATAAGTGTAAGATTAGGGGTGTTTAGACTCAGGGTTCATGTTAGGGTGTTAGGTGTAAACATAACTTTTATTTCCCCATTTGAATCAATAGGGCTGCGTTACTGAGTTTTACGCTGCTTTTTGGCAGGTGTTAGACTGTTTCTCAGCCGGCTCTCCCCATTGATTCCTAGGGGGAAATCGTGCACGAGCACGTAAGACCAGCTCACCGCTGACTTAAGCAGTGCTGGTATTGGAGTGCGGTATGGAGCACAATTTTGCTCAACTCTCACTTCTTTCCTTTTAACGCCGGGTTTGTAAAATCCTGTAATACCAGCGCTGCAGGTAAGTGAGCGGTGAGAGAAAACTGCTCGTTAGCACCGCATAGATTCTAACGCAAAACTTGTAATCTGGCCGATTGTTTTTTAAAAGATGGAGTAAACTTATTTTTTTTCAGTCTGATGATCTGCACTTCAGATCTTGCTAACCCCTCCTCAATAAATCCTTTCACCATTATAACCCCTTTTCATTTAATCCCTAAACCACCATTAACCACATTACATTTAATCTCTAAATGCTCCAGACTCGCTACTGCTTTTAACACCAAAACTCTCTAACCCCCACACACTCCAATGCAAACCCCAATATTAACCTGTTACTGCAATAATCTTTATCACAAAAACACTTCCTGTCAACCACTAGCTGCCATAATATAGCCTGAAGGCAAACAAAATGCCCTAACCATAGAGTGGCCATATTGCCGCTTTAAAAAGGGACACATGAAAAATACATATGCCAAGGCTGTTTAAAGAAATGTTTTGATTAATGTTCCATTATAAGAACCCTGACATATGTATTTTTCATATGTGTCCCTTTTTAAAGCAGCAATATGGTCACCCTTCCTAACCTCCATAAGCCCAATCATAAAAAAATAGGCCCTCTATTAAATCCTTAGCCTTTATAAACCCCAACTAAAAACAAAAAGCTATTAACACTAACGGCAATAATCTTAATGCCAGATGAAACATTCTTAATTTGGTAGTTTGGGCAAGAAAAGAGTTGTAGATAAACTATGTTTTTGCTGCTATATTATTTCTTTAGCAGTTATATGTTGTTTAAGTGGTGTGCGCTCTCTTTCCAGAGAAGTACCTGTGGCGCCGGTGAGCTGGGTAATGAGAACACCAGCTCACAACTCTAGCACTAGGTTAGTGCTCTTACAGAGGGTTCTTTATACAGCAAATTGGTTTTAACGTTATTATCACGCTATGTGGCAGTTCTTCTTTGTGTTTACTTCCTAGTGGTTTGTTCCTTATTTCAAAAGGATCTAAGTGGAGCTGGATAAAGATAATTTTGTAATACTTCTTAGAAACATCAGCGCTCGGTCTTGTGTTGTTTTTTCTTTTTTTAACTTTTTCCAATATGTATATATTTATAAGAACTTTCTTTAATCTGTAGTTTTGCACGTGCCCCCTTAATTGAGATATTCATCAGATTTATATGTTTGGATGTTCTCATTAGTCTTTTTGGGGAAATAGAAAAAGCAAAATTTGTTGTTGTTTTTTTTTAACCTTTTTTTAATTATTTTGTGTAATTTAATCTTGAGCTTCATGTTCATTTATAAGTCTCTCTATTTCTAATCATTATCATTTTTGATTCACACCGGGATGATTGACACCCCTGCTAGCGGCCGGGATTGGCCATAAATCTGCATTGGGCAGCACTGCACAAGCAGTGCTGGTGAACTGCTTGTGCAATGATAAATCCCGACAGCGTATGCTGTCGGCATTCAGCAATGTCTGTCGTACATGATACGTATCATGTCGGACAGACATTGATAAATCGGCCCCAATCACTTGATTGCAATTGAAGTTAATGTTTATCGGGTAGCATGTCCTCAGACCTGTGGTTAACTGTTTCAAGAAAAAAAAAAAATCATAAAACACATCAAAAATACATTACACAATACAGTTACACTCTTTATAACACCATCTAATAAAAAATATTAAATAAATATATTGCACAAAAAATCTACAAGGGCTCAAAGATAAGAGATCTCAAGTGTTAGGGGAAAAAAGGCAGGTAAAGGGATTTATCATGGAGATACATACATATACATGTCTAAAGATGTATATGTATATATATACATATGTATTTATATGTGTATATATGTATTTACAGACATATATGCACATATCGTAGGATTAGGAAAAGTGGGAGGATTTGTAGCATTTAAGCTAAGTGTAGAATTATACACTAAGGATTATATATATAGAAAGTTTAACAATTAAACTTTATTGAACATATATGCGAGACAAACAAAACCATGAAGTGTTTTGTGGCAAATAAATAAATGGATTGGGTATATTCACTTCCAAAATCCAATTAATTAAAGATTATTGTACCACAGTTCACCTATTGTTAAAAAGGAAGATGATACTAATGGCTAGTAGAACAATGGGAATGGTCACTTCCAAAATTCTAAGGCTCAATAGCCATATATGTGTAGCATCTCACTATTAAAATTGGGCTGATGGGCCTGGTGGGCATATGTCCAATCTAAATATCAAATGAGGATGAAGCTAAGTGGGCTGATATTCAAAAATAATTTTGCATATATGTTATAAATTTGCACCAGTATTCACACTGACTGCAAAATGGACTAATCTGCCCAGGGGAATTCTCCCATCCATGTGCAATTCAACAAAAACAGCCAATGGCTAGCTTACATACCTACAGGAATGAACAATATACTAGTATAAGTGTGCTTGATGTGTTTGCGCAAACAGTAGGTATCGATATCACTCTTGGTGGTGAAACTGTCTCACACTTTCAAACTCTACTTAAAATATTATATAGAGACACACCTTGATATAAGGTATCTATTTAGATGGCTAAATAGTAATGTGAGTCATGATCCCTTAGTTGTGGGTACAGCGTATTGTAGAATGATATGTGTCCAATGGACTCGCAGTAATGAAAAAAAGGGAATGAGAGTTTCAGGCAGATATGCAGGAAATCATACGTATAACCTTGCATGAGCATTCAAACTAACTGCAAGATAATCTGTGCACTCAAGGGCGTCCTCCTGCCTGCATACTGCTCTGATTGAACAGAGTCAGCCGATTTCTAACTTAAGTCCCTCAAAAGTAAACTGTATACTAGTAGCTTGTTCTCATTCACACAGCTCATTCATAGTTATAGATACACTTGGGTAGATATTGGTAAAAGTAGTGCTCAATGTGAGTACCAAGTCCCACATCTAGTGTCTAGATTATTGAAATTATTGTGCCCAGTTAAAAGGCATCATAAGTGCACAACACAAAGAGTACGTTATTATCCTTATTCAATGTGAACACTACGTATTAGCCCCTGAAAGAGGGCTCCACAAAATCTTTGTGCAGAGTGTATCTATAGCGGGTATTTGTTTAAACAAACCGCTGGTGAGTTGCTGTGTTTGTTAGAATGGACATGCCGGATACCAGACCCCGCCCACCGACGCATTTCCGTCACTAAGACGTGACTTCGTCAGGGTATAGGGCCAGCCCAGCGTAGGACTCCGCTGTGCCCCAACCTATGCAAATATCTTTTTGGGGTGGATAGAACAAAAGAGCATCTTAAATCAAGATATGAATCCATACATGAAATTTATGGATCTATATATTCTGATCCTGTGGACTGGCACTAAAAATGATTTCAACAACTTTATGTTGTGGCTAAATGACAACAATGATGGGATGAAATACACTTCAACAATCAATCCGACACAAATTTCCTTTCTGGATTTGGAAATAAGAAAAGAGACAAATGGTATATTAAATACCAGACTGTACAGGAAAGAGACATCTACCAACAGTCTTCTACAATGGGAGAGTTTTCACCCTAAAAACAAAAACTAGGCATCCCATATGGCCAATATTTGAGGGCCAGACGCAATTGCAGTACTGAATTAGACTTTGAGACAGAAGCTGGGGAATTAAGGAAAAGATTTAAAGAGAGAGGATACCCAGGGAGATGTCTAAAAAGGGCATATCAAAGAGCGAAAGCCCTTGACAGATCCTCCCTTTTGGATGACCCAACAATGGGAAAAGGCACACAAACAAACATGCCACAACCCATAAGAGTCATTGGTACGTATGATGATAAAAATATAATCATTAGAAATATCTTCCAGAGGCACTGGCATGTACTACACGAGGATGAAGAACTAAGAGAAGTACTTACCACCAAGCCTTTGATAACTTATAGAAGATCACGAAATCTTAAAGATATCCTTATAAATAGTCATTATTCTAAGGATCAACCAAGAACTTGGCTGAGAGAGACAAAAGGCTATCATAAGTGTGGTAGATGCCAAGCCTGCAAAAATATGACTCCAACAAAAATCTTTACACATCCCCACACTCATAAACAATATGAGATCAAAGACTTCCTAAATTGTAGATCAAAAAGAGTTATCTACGTTGCAATGTGCAAGTGCCCCAAAATCTATGTGGGTGAAACCTCAAGAGAGTTATGGACTAGGGTCCTGGAACACATAGGCAATATAAAATGGAACAGAAATGTACCAGTGGCACAACATATGAATAGTGCACACCAGGGACATATATATGACATTTTCATTTTTGCAATAGAGCAACTAAAAGTAAAAGGCAGACGAGGTGACATAACAAAGATGCTATTACAGAAAGAATGCAGATGGATTCACGAATTGCAATCAGCTGCACCCAAAGGATTGAATAAGGCAATATCCTATAAATGCTTTTTATAACATATCTTGGGAGAACGGAATTATTTACTGTAATGCCACTCAAGCGGAGGTTCACTAACAATCATTGTTAGACTCAATGCATTCCCTCACCCTTTTCGAACATAATAAAGCCATGTATACCATTTTGAATAAACCATCAGACGTTGAGTGTATTCACATATGTTAATGATTACTATGTGGAAAATAAATAAATATTGGTATCCACAGTATTTGATAAACACATTGGCATTTACATAATTCTGTACCCCTTGAAATAGTGATACCCTCTCATTAAAATCTATGGGGGTGTCATAGCATTAAATGTATCAAATGAAATCGAACATATGATCATGACAAATATGATCTTATATACATCTAAGGGATGTTTTATAACTGTTCATCCTATAGATAGTCATATAATAATTTTATTTAATTTCATTTTTACAAACTATGCATTTTATATAGTGAATAACCTCAGAATATCTTAGACTGTTAAACATCTGTTACGTCTTTATGTTATGCAATTATGATCTCTCCACTGCGATCTATAAGAGCAGTCATGATGAGTCATAGAGGCCATGCGGTATTACACATCCGCCAATGAAACGAAGTAACAAACATGTTACCTTGACAACGATACTGCATAAGAAGCGGAGTCCTACGCTGGGCCGGCCCTATACCCTGACGAAGTCACGTCTTAGTGACGGAAACTCGTCGGTGGGCGGGGTCTGGTATCCGACATGTCCA